>NW_027469166.1:0-300000 GCF_051020765.1 Lasioglossum baleicum | reverse complement strand
GCGTTATGCGTTATGCGTTATGCGTTATGCGTTATGCGTTATGCGTTATGCGTTATGCGTTATGCGTTATGCGTTATGCGTTATGCGTTATGCGTTATGCGTTATGCGTTATGCGTTATGCGTTATGCGTTATGCGTTATGCGTTATGCGTTATGCGTTATTCGTTATGCGTTGTGCGTTGTGCGTTATGCGTTCTGCGTTATGCGTTATGCGTTATGCGTTATGCTTTGTAGGATATGAGTTAGGCGTTATGCGTTATGCGATATGCGTTATGCGTTATGCGTTATGCGTTGTGCGTTATGCGTTATGCGTTATGCGTTATGCGTTATGCGTTATGCGTTATGCGTTATGCGTTATGCGTTATGCGTTATGCGTTATGCGTTATGCGTTATGCCATATGCGTTATGCGTTATGCGTTATGCGTTATGCGTTATGCGTTATGCGTTATGCGTTATGCGTTATGCGTTATGCGTTATGCGTTATGCGTTATGCGTTATGCGTTATGCGTTATGCGTTATGCGTTATGCGTTATGCGTTATCCGTTATGCGTTATGCGTTATGCGTTATCCGTTATGCGTTATGCGTTATGCGTTATGCGTTAAGCGTTATGCGTTATGCGTTATGCGATATGCGTTATGCGATATGCGTTATGCGTTATGCGTTATGCGTTATGCGTTATGCGTTATGCGTTATGCGTTATGCGTTATGCGTTATGCGTTATGCGTTATGCGTTATGCGTTATGCGTTATGCGTTATGCGTTATGCGTTATGCGTTATGCGTTATGCGTTATGCGTTATGCGTTATGCGTTATGCGTTATGCGTTATGCGTTATGCGTTATGCGTTATGCGTTATGCGTTATGCGTTATGCGTTATGCGTTATGCGTTATGCGTTATGCGTTATGCGTTATGCGTTATGCGTTATGCGTTATGCGTTATGCGTTATGCGTTATGCGTTATGCGTTATGCGTTATGCGTTATGCGTTATGCGTTATGCGTTATGCGTTATGCGTTATGCGTTATGCGTTATGCGTTATGCGTTATGCGTTATGCGTTATGCGTTATGCGTTATGCGTTATGCGTTATGCGTTATGCGTTATGCGTTATGCGTTATGCGTTATGCGTTATGCGTTATGCGTTATGCGTTATGCGTTATGCGTTATGCGTTATGCGTTATGCGTTATGCGTTATGCGTTATGCGTTATGCGTTATTCGTTATGCGTTGTGCGTTGTGCGTTATGCGTTCTGCGTTATGCGTTATGCGTTATGCGTTATGCTTTGTAGGATATGAGTTAGGCGTTATGCGTTATGCGATATGCGTTATGCGTTATGCGTTATGCGTTGTGCGTTATGCGTTATGCGTTATGCGTTATGCGTTATGCGTTATGCGTTATGCGTTATGCGTTATGCGTTATGCGTTATGCGTTATGCGTTATGCGTTATGCGTTATGCCATATGCGTTATGCGTTATGCGTTATGCGTTATGCGTTATGCGTTATGCGTTATGCGTTATGCGTTATGCGTTATGCGTTATGCGTTATGCGTTATGCGTTATGCGTTATGCGTTATGCGTTATGCGTTATGCGTTATGCGTTATGCGTTATGCGTTATGCGTTATGCGTTATGCGTTATGCGTTATGCGTTATGCGTTATGCGTTATGCGTTATGCGTTGTGCGTTGTGCGTTGTGCGTTGTGCGTTGTGCGTTATGCGTTATGAGTTATGCGTTATGCGTTATGTGTTATGGATTTGCGTTGTGCGTTGTGCGTTATGCGTTATGCGTTATGCGTTATGCGTTATGCGTTATGCGTTATGCGTTATGCGTTATGCGTTATGCGTTATGCGTTATGCGTTATGCGTTGTGCGTTATGCGTTATGCGTTATGCGGTATGCGTTATGCGTTGTGCGTTGTGCGTTGTGCGTTGTGCGTTATGCGTTATGCGTTATGCGTTATGCGTTATGCGTTATGCGTTATGCGTTATGCGTTATGCGTTATGAGTTATGCGTTATGCGTTATGCGTTATGCGTTATGCGTTATGCGTTATGCGTTATGCGTTATGCGTTATGCGTTATGCGTTATGCGTTATGCGTTATGCGTTATGCGTTATGCGTTATGCGTTATGCGTTATGCGTTATGCGTTATGCGTTATGCGTTATGCGTTATGCGTTATGCGTTATGCGTTATGCGTTATGCGTTATGCGTTATGCGTTATGCGTTATGCGTTATGCGTTATGCGTTATGCGTTGTGCGTTGTGCGTTGTGCGTTATGCGTTATGCGTTATGCGTTATGAGTTATGCGTTATGCGTTATGCGTTATGCGTTATGCGTTATGTGTTAAGCGTTATGCGTTATGCGTTATGCGTTATGCGTTATGCGTTATGCGTTATGAGTTATGCGTTATGCGTTATGCGTTATGCGTTATGGGTTATGCGTTATGCGTTATGCGTTATGCGTTATGCGTTATGCGTTATGCGTTATGCGTTATGCGTTATGCGTTATGCGTTATGCGTTATGCGTTATGCGTTATGCGTTATGCGTTATGCGTTATGCGTTATGCGTTATGCGTTATGCGTTATGCGTTATGCGTAATGCGTTATGCGTTATGCGTTATGCGTTATGCGTTATGCGTTATGCGTTATGCGTTATGCGTTATGCGTTATGCGTTATGCGTTATGCGTTATGCGTTATGCGTTATGCGTTATGCGTTATGCGTTATGCGTTATGCGTTATGCGTTATGCGTTATGCGTTATGCGTTATGTGTTATGGATTTGCGTTGTGCGTTGTGCGTTATGCGTTATGCGTTATGCGTTATGCGTTATGCGTTATGCGTTATGCGTTATGCGTTATGCGTTATGCGTTATGCGTTATGCGTTATGCGTTATGCGTTATGCGTTATGCGTTATGCGTTATGCGTTATGCGTTAAGCGTTATGCGTTATGCGTTATGCGTTATGCGTTATGCGTTATGCGTTATGCGTTATGCGTTATGCGTTATGCGTTATGCGTTATGCGTTATGCGTTATGAGTTATGCGTTATGCGTTATGCGTTATGCGTTATGCGTTATGCGTTATGCGTTATGCGTTATGCGTTATGCGATATGCGTTATGCGTTATGCGTTATGCGTTATGCGTTATGCGTTATGCGTTATGCGTTATGCGTTATGCGTTATGCGTTATGCGTTATGCGTTATGCGTTATGCGTTATGCGTTATGCGTTATGCGTTATGCGTTATGCGTTATGCGTTATGCGTTATGCGTTATGCGTTATGCGTTATGCGTTATGCGTTATGCGTTATGCGTTATGCGTTATGCGTTATGCGTTATTCGTTATGCGTTGTGCGTTGTGCGTTATGCGTTCTGCGTTATGCGTTATGCGTTATGCGTTATGCTTTGTAGGATATGAGTTAGGCGTTATGCGTTATGCGATATGCGTTATGCGTTATGCGTTATGCGTTGTGCGTTATGCGTTATGCGTTATGCGTTATGCGTTATGCGTTATGCGTTATGCGTTATGCGTTATGCGTTATGCGTTATGCGTTATGCGTTATGCGTTATGCGTTATGCGTTATACGTTATGCGTTGTGCGTTGTGCGTTATGCGTTCTGCGTTATGTGTTATGCGTTATGCGTTATGCGTTGTGCGTTGTGCGTTATGCGTTCTGCGTTATGCGTTCTGCGTTATGCGTTATGCGTTATGCGTTATGCGTTATGCGTTATGCGTTATGCGTCATGCGTTATGCCTTATGCGTTATGCGTTATGCGTTATGCGTTATGCGTTATGCGTTATGCGTTATGCGTTATGCGTTATGCGTTATGCGTTATGCGTTATGCGTTATGCGTTATGCGTTATGCGTTATGCGTTATGCGTTATGCGTTATGCGTTATGCGTTATGCGTTATGCGTTATGCGTTATGCGTTATGCGTTATGCGTTATGCGTTATGCGTTATTCGTTATGCGTTGTGCGTTGTGCGTTATGCGTTCTGCGTTATGCGTTATGCGTTATGCGTTATGCTTTGTAGGATATGAGTTAGGCGTTATGCGTTATGCGATATGCGTTATGCGTTATGCGTTATGCGTTGTGCGTTATGCGTTATGCGTTATGCGTTATGCGTTATGCGTTATGCGTTATGCGTTATGCGTTATGCGTTATGCGTTATGCGTTATGCGTTATGCGTTATGCGTTATGCGTTATGCGTTATACGTTATGCGTTGTGCGTTGTGCGTTATGCGTTCTGCGTTATGTGTTATGCGTTATGCGTTATGCGTTGTGCGTTGTGCGTTATGCGTTCTGCGTTATGCGTTCTGCGTTATGCGTTATGCGTTATGCGTTATGCGTTATGCGTCATGCGTTATGCCTTATGCGTTATGCGTTATGCGTTATGCGTTATGCGTTATGCGTTATGCGTTATGCGTTATGCGTTATGCGTTATGCGTTATGCGTTATGCGTTATGCGTTATGCGTTATGCGTTATGCGTTATGCGTTATGCGTTATGCGTTATGCGTTATGCGTTATGCGTTATGCGTTATGCGTTATGCGTTATGCGTTATGCGTTATGCGTTATGCGTTATGCGTTATGCGTTATGCGTTATGCGTTATGCGTTATGCGTTATGCGTTATGCGTTATGCGTTATGCGTTATGCGTTATGCGTTATGCGTTATGCGTTATGCGTTATGCGTTATGCGTTATGCGTTATGAGTTATGCGTTATGCGTTATGCGTTATGCGTTATGCGTTATGCGTTATGCGTTATGCGTTATGCGTTATGCGTTTTGCGTTATGCGTTATGCGTTATGCGTTATGCCTTATGCGTTATGCGTTATGCGTTATGCGTTATGCGTTATGCGTTATGCGTTATGCGTTATGCGTTATGCGTTATGCGTTATGCGTTATGCGTTATGCGTTATGCGTTATGCGTTATGCGTTATGCGTTATGCGTTATGCGTTATGCGTTATGCGTTATGCGTTATGCGTTATGCGTTATGCGTTATGCGTTATGCGTTATGCGTTATGCGTTATGCGTTATGCGTTATGCGTTATGCGTTATGCGTTATGCGTTATGCGTTATGCGTTATGCGTTATGCGTTATGCGTTATGCGTTATGCGTTATGCGTTATGAGTTATGCGTTATGCGTTATGCGTTATGCGTTATGCGTTATGCGTTATGCGTTATGCGTTATGCGTTATGCGTTATGCGTAATGGGCTCTGCGTTATGCTTTGTAGGTTATGCGTTATGCGTTATGCGTTCTGCGTTATGCGTAATGGGCTCTGCGTTATGCTTTGTAGGTTATGCGTTATGCGTTATGCGTTCTGCGTTATGCGTTGTGCGTTGTGCGTTATGCGTTATGCGTTATGCGTTATGCGTTATGCGTTATGCGTTATGCGTTATGCGTTATGCGTTATGCGTTATGCGTTATGCGTTCTGCGTTGTGCGTTGTGCGTTATGCGTTATGCGTTATGCGTTATGCGTTGTCCGTTGTGCGTTGTGCGTTGTGCGTTATGCGTTATGCGTTATGCGTTATGCGTTATGCGTTATGCGTTATGCGTTATGAGTTATGCGTTATGCGTTATGCGTTATGCGTTATGCGTTATGCGTTATGCGTTATGCGTTATGCGTTATGCGTAATGGGCTCTGCGTTATGCTTTGTAGGTTATGCGTTCTGCGTTATGCGTTCTGCGTTATGCGTAATGGGCTCTGCGTTATGCTTTGTAGGTTATGCGTTATGCGTTATGCGTTGTGCGTTATGCGTTATGCGTTATGCGTTATGCGTTATGCGTTATGCGTTATGCGTTATGCGTTATGCGTTATGCGTTATGCGTTATGCGTTATGCGTTATGCGTTATGCGTTATACGTTATGCGTTGTGCGTTGTGCGTTATGCGTTCTGCGTTATGTGTTATGCGTTATGCGTTATGCGTTGTGCGTTGTGCGTTATGCGTTCTGCGTTATGCGTTCTGCGTTATGCGTTATGCGTTATGCGTTATGCGTTATGCGTTATGCGTCATGCGTTATGCCTTATGCGTTATGCGTTATGCGTTATGCGTTATGCGTTATGCGTTATGCGTTATGCGTTATGCGTTATGCGTTATGCGTTATGCGTTATGCGTTATGCGTTATGCGTTATGCGTTATGCGTTGTGAGTTATGCGTTATGCGTTATGCGTTATGCGTTATGCGTTATGCGTTATGCGTTATGCGTTATGCGTTATGCGTTATGCGTTATGCGTTATGCGTTATGCGTTATGCGTTATACGTTATGCGTTGTGCGTTGTGCGTTATGCGTTCTGCGTTATGTGTTATGCGTTATGCGTTATGCGTTGTGCGTTGTGCGTTATGCGTTATGCGTTATGCGTTATGCGTTATGCGTTATGCGTTATGCGTTATGCGTTATGCGTTATGCGTTATGCGTTATGCGTTATGCGTTATGCGTTATTCGTTATGCGTTGTGCGTTGTGCGTTATGCGTTCTGCGTTATGCGTTATGCGTTATGCGTTATGCTTTGTAGGATATGAGTTAGGCGTTATGCGTTATGCGATATGCGTTATGCGTTATGCGTTATGCGTTGTGCGTTATGCGTTATGCGTTATGCGTTATGCGTTATGCGTTATGCGTTATGCGTTATGCGTTATGCGTTATGCGTTATGCGTTATGCGTTATGCGTTATGCGTTATGCGTTATGCGTTATGCGTTATGCGTTATACGTTATGCGTTGTGCGTTGTGCGTTATGCGTTCTGCGTTATGTGTTATGCGTTATGCGTTATGCGTTGTGCGTTGTGCGTTATGCGTTCTGCGTTATGCGTTCTGCGTTATGCGTTATGCGTTATGCGTTATGCGTTATGCGTCATGCGTTATGCCTTATGCGTTATGCGTTATGCGTTATGCGTTATGCGTTATGCGTTATGCGTTATGCGTTATGCGTTATGCGTTATGCGTTATGCGTTATGCGTTATGCGTTATGCGTTATGCGTTATGCGTTATGCGTTATGCGTTATGCGTTATGCGTTATGCGTTATGCGTTATGCGTTATGCGTTATGCGTTATGCGTTATGCGTTATGCGTTATGCGTTATGCGTTATGCGTTATGCGTTATGCGTTATGCGTTATGCGTTATGCGTTATGCGTTATGCGTTATGCGTTATGCGTTATGCGTTATGCGTTATGCGTTATGCGTTATGCGTTATGCGTTATGCGTTATGCGTTATGAGTTATGCGTTATGCGTTATGCGTTATGCGTTATGCGTTATGCGTTATGCGTTATGCGTTATGCGTTATGCGTTTTGCGTTATGCGTTATGCGTTATGCGTTATGCCTTATGCGTTATGCGTTATGCGTTATGCGTTATGCGTTATGCGTTATGCGTTATGCGTTATGCGTTATGCGTTATGCGTTATGCGTTATGCGTTATGCGTTATGCGTTATGCGTTATGCGTTATGCGTTATGCGTTATGCGTTATGCGTTATGCGTTATGCGTTATGCGTTATGCGTTATGCGTTATGCGTTATGCGTTATGCGTTATGCGTTATGCGTTATGCGTTATGCGTTATGCGTTATGCGTTATGCGTTATGCGTTATGCGTTATGCGTTATGCGTTATGCGTTATGCGTTATGCGTTATGCGTTATGCGTTATGAGTTATGCGTTATGCGTTATGCGTTATGCGTTATGCGTTATGCGTTATGCGTTATGCGTTATGCGTTATGCGTAATGGGCTCTGCGTTATGCTTTGTAGGTTATGCGTTATGCGTTATGCGTTCTGCGTTATGCGTAATGGGCTCTGCGTTATGCTTTGTAGGTTATGCGTTATGCGTTATGCGTTCTGCGTTATGCGTTGTGCGTTGTGCGTTATGCGTTATGCGTTATGCGTTATGCGTTATGCGTTATGCGTTATGCGTTATGCGTTATGCGTTATGCGTTATGCGTTATGCGTTCTGCGTTGTGCGTTGTGCGTTATGCGTTATGCGTTATGCGTTATGCGTTGTCCGTTGTGCGTTGTGCGTTGTGCGTTATGCGTTATGCGTTATGCGTTATGCGTTATGCGTTATGCGTTATGCGTAATGCGTTGTGCGTTATGCGTTATGCGTTATGCGTTATGCGTTATGCGTTATGCGTTATGCGTTATGCGTTATGCGTTATGCGTTATGCGTTATGCGTTATGCGTTATGCGTTATGCGTTATGCGTTATGCGTTATGCGTTATGCGTTATGCGTTATGCGTTATGCGTTATGCGTTATGCGTTATGCGTTATGCGTTATGCGTTATGCGTTATGCGTTATGCGTTATGCGTTATGCGTTATGCGTTATGCGTTATGCGTTATGCGTTACGCGTTATGCGTTATGCGTTATGCGTTATGCGTTATGCGTTACGCGTTATGCGTTATGCGTTATGCGTTATGCGTTATGCGTTATGCGTTATGCGTTATGCGTTATGCGTTATGCGTTATGCGTTATGCGTTATGCGTTATGCGTTATGCGTTATGCGTTATGCGTTATGCGTTATGCGTTATGCGTTATGCGTTATGCGTTATGCGTTATGCGTTATGCGTTATGCGTTATGCGTTATGCGTTATGCGTTATGCGTTATGCGTTATGCGTTATGCGTTATGCGTTATACGTTATGCGTTGTGCGTTGTGCGTTATGCGTTCTGCGTTATGTGTTATGCGTTATGCGTTATGCGTTGTGCGTTGTGCGTTATGCGTTCTGCGTTATGCGTTCTGCGTTATGCGTTATGCGTTATGCGTTATGCGTTATGCGTTATGCGTTATGCGTTATGCCTTATGCGTTATGCGTTATGCGTTATGCGTTATGCGTTATGCGTTATGCGTTATGCGTTATGCGTTATGCGTTATGCGTTATGCGTTATGCGTTATGCGTTATGCGTTATGCGTTATGCGTTATGCGTTATGCGTTATGCGTTATGCGTTATGCGTTATGCGTTATGCGTTATGCGTTATGCGTTATGCGTTATGCGTTATGCGTTATGCGTTATGCGTTATGCGTTATGCGTTATGCGTTATGCGTTATGCGTTATGCGTTATGCGTTATGCGTTATGCGTTATGCGTTATGCGTTATGCCTTATGCGTTATGCGTTATGCGTTATGCGTTATGCGTTATGCGTTATGCGTTATGCGTTATGCGTTATGCGTTATGCGTTATGCGTTATGCGTTATGCGTTATGCGTTATGCGTTATGCGTTATGCGTTATGCGTTATGCGTTATGCGTTATGCGTTATGCGTTATGCGTTATGCGTTATGCGTTATGCGTTATGCGTTATGCGTTATGCGTTATGCGTTATGCGTTATGCGTTATGCGTTATGCGTTATGCGTTATGCGTTATGAGTTATGCGTTATGCGTTATGCGTTATGCGTTATGCGTTATGCGTTATGCGTTATGCGTTATGCGTTATGCGTAATGGGCTCTGCGTTATGCTTTGTAGGTTATGCGTTATGCGTTATGCGTTCTGCGTTATGCTTTGTAGGTTATGCGTTATGCGTTATGCGTTCTGCGTTATGCGTAATGGGCTCTGCGTTATGCTTTGTAGGTTATGCGTTATGCGTTATGCGTTCTGCGTTATGCGTTGTGCGTTGTGCGTTATGCGTTATGCGTTATGCGTTATGCGTTATGCGTTATGCGTTATGCGTTATGCGTTATGCGTTATGCGTTATGCGTTATGCGTTCTGCGTTGTGCGTTGTGCGTTATGCGTTATGCGTTATGCGTTATGCGTTGTCCGTTGTGCGTTGTGCGTTGTGCGTTATGCGTTATGCGTTATGCGTTATGCGTTATGCGTTATGCGTTATGCGTAGTGCGTTGTGCGTTATGCGTTATGCGTTATGCGTTATGCGTTATGCGTTATGCGTTATGCGTTATGCGTTATGCGTTATGCGTTATGCGTTATGCGTTATGCGTTATGCGTTATGCGTTATGCGTTATGCGTTATGCGTTATGCGTTATGCGTTATGCGTTATGCGTTATGCGTTATGCGTTATGCGTTATGCGTTATGCGTTATGCGTTATGCGTTATGCGTTATGCGTTATGCGTTATGCGTTACGCGTTATGCGTTATGCGTTATGCGTTATGCGTTATGCGTTACGCGTTATGCGTTATGCGTTATGCGTTATGCGTTATGCGTTATGCGTTATGCGTTATGCGTTATGCGTTATGCGTTATGCGTTATGCGTTATGCGTTATGCGTTATGCGTTATGCGTTATGCGTTATGCGTTATGCGTTATGAGTTATGCGTTATGCGTTATGCGTTATGCGTTATGCGTTATGCGTTATGCGTTATGCGTTATGCGTAATGGGCTCTGCGTTATGCTTTGTAGGTTATGCGTTATGCGTTATGCGTTCTGCGTTATGCGTAATGGGCTCTGCGTTATGCTTTGTAGGTTATGCGTTATGCGTTATGCGTTCTGCGTTATGCGTTGTGCGTTGTGCGTTATGCGTTATGCGTTATGCGTTATGCGTTATGCGTTATGCGTTATGCGTTATGCGTTATGCGTTATGCGTTATGCGTTCTGCGTTGTGCGTTGTGCGTTATGCGTTATGCGTTATGCGTTATGCGTTGTCCGTTGTGCGTTGTGCGTTGTGCGTTATGCGTTATGCGTTATGCGTTATGCGTTATGCGTTATGCGTTATGCGTTGTGCGTTGTGCGTTATGCGTTATGCGTTATGCGTTATGCGTTATGCGTTATGCGTTATGCGTTATGCGTTATGCGTTATGCGTTATGCGTTATGCGTTATGCGTTATGCGTTATGCGTTATGCGTTATGCGTTATGCGTTATGCGTTATGCGTTATGCGTTATGCGTTATGCGTTATGCGTTATGCGTTATGCGTTATGCGTTAGGCGTTATGCGTTATGCGTTACGCGTTATGCGTTATGCGTTATGCGTTATGCGTTATGCGTTACGCGTTATGCGTTATGCGTTATGCGTTACGCGTTATGCGTTATGCGTTATGCGTTATGCGTTATGCGTTATGCGTTATGCGTTATGCGTTATGCGTTATGCGTTATGCGTTATGCGTTATGCGTTATGCGTTATGCGTTATGCGTTATGCGTTATGCGTTATGCGTTATGCGTTATGCGTTATGCGTTATGCGTTATGCGTTATGCGTTATGCGTTATGCGTTATGCGTTATGCGTTATGCGTTATGCGTTATGCGTTATGCGTTATGCGTTATGCGTTATGCGTTATGCGTTATACGTTATGCGTTGTGCGTTGTGCGTTATGCGTTCTGCGTTCTGCGTTATGTGTTATGCGTTATGCGTTATGCGTTGTGCGTTGTGCGTTATGCGTTCTGCGTTATGCGTTCTGCGTTATGCGTTATGCGTTATGCGTTATGCGTTATGCGTTATGCGTTATGCGTTATGCCTTATGCGTTATGCGTTATGCGTTATGCGTTATGCGTTATGCGTTATGCGTTATGCGTTATGCGTTATGCGTTATGCGTTATGCGTTATGCGTTATGCGTTATGCGTTATGCGTTATGCGTTATGCGTTATGCGTTATGCGTTATGCGTTATGCGTTATGCGTTATGCGTTATGCGTTATGCGTTATGCGTTATGCGTTATGCGTTATGCGTTATGCGTTATGCGTTATGCGTTATGCGTTATGCCTTATGCGTTATGCGTTATGCGTTATGCGTTATGCGTTATGCGTTATGCGTTATGCGTTATGCGTTATGCGTTATGCGTTATGCGTTATGCGTTATGCGTTATGCGTTATGCGTTATGCGTTATGCGTTATGCGTTATGCGTTATGCGTTATGCGTTATGCGTTATGCGTTATGCGTTATGCGTTATGCGTTATGCGTTATGCGTTATGCGTTATGCGTTATGCGTTATGCGTTATGCGTTATGCGTTATGCGTTATGCGTTATGCGTTATGCGTTATGCGTTATGCGTTATGCGTTATGCGTTATGCGTTATGCGTTATGCGTTATGCGTTATGCGTTATGCGTTATGCGTTATGCGTTATGAGTTATGCGTTATGCGTTATGCGTTATGCGTTATGCGTTATGCGTTATGCGTTATGCGTTATGCGTTATGCGTAATGGGCTCTGCGTTATGCTTTGTAGGTTATGCGTTATGCGTTATGCGTTCTGCGTTATGCGTAATGGGCTCTGCGTTATGCTTTGTAGGTTATGCGTTATGCGTTATGCGTTCTGCGTTATGCGTTGTGCGTTGTGCGTTATGCGTTATGCGTTATGCGTTATGCGTTATGCGTTATGCGTTATGCGTTATGCGTTATGCGTTATGCGTTATGCGTTCTGCGTTGTGCGTTGTGCGTTATGCGTTATGCGTTATGCGTTATGCGTTGTCCGTTGTGCGTTGTGCGTTGTGCGTTATGCGTTATGCGTTATGCGTTATGCGTTATGCGTTATGCGTTATGCGTTAAGCGTAATGCGTTGTGCGTTATGCGTTATGCGTTATGCGTTATGCGTTATGCGTTATGCGTTATGCGTTATGCGTTATGCGTTATGCGTTATGCGTTATGCGTTATGCGTTATGCGTTATGCGTTATGCGTTATGCGGTTATGCGTTATGCGTTATGCGTTATGCGTTATGCGTTATGCGTTATGCGTTATGCGTTATGCGTTATGCGTTATGCGTTATGCGTTATGCGTTATGCGTTATGCGTTATGCGTTATGCGTTATGCGTTATGCGTTATGCGTTACGCGTTATGCGTTATGCGTTATGCGTTATGCGTTATGCGTTACGCGTTATGCGTTATGCGTTATGCGTTATGCGTTATGCGTTATGCGTTATGCGTTATGCGTTATGCGTTATGCGTTATGCGTTATGCGTTATGCGTTATGCGTTATGCGTTATGCGTTATGCGTTATGCGTTATGCGTTATGCGTTATGAGTTATGCGTTATGCGTTATGCGTTATGCGTTATGCGTTATGCGTTATGCGTTATGCGTTATGCGTTATGCGTAATGGGCTCTGCGTTATGCTTTGTAGGTTATGCGTTATGCGTTATGCGTTCTGCGTTATGCGTAATGGGCTCTGCGTTATGCTTTGTAGGTTATGCGTTATGCGTTATGCGTTCTGCGTTATGCGTTGTGCGTTGTGCGTTATGCGTTATGCGTTATGCGTTATGCGTTATGCGTTATGCGTTATGCGTTATGCGTTATGCGTTATGCGTTATGCGTTCTGCGTTGTGCGTTGTGCGTTATGCGTTATGCGTTATGCGTTATGCGTTGTCCGTTGTGCGTTGTGCGTTGTGCGTTATGCGTTATGCGTTATGCGTTATGCGTTATGCGTTATGCGTTATGCGTTGTGCGTTGTGCGTTATGCGTTATGCGTTATGCGTTATGCGTTATGCGTTATGCGTTATGCGTTATGCGTTATGCGTTATGCGTTATGCGTTATGCGTTATGCGTTATGCGTTATGCGTTATGCGTTATGCGTTATGCGTTATGCGTTATGCGTTATGCGTTATGCGTTATGCGTTATGCGTTATGCGTTATGCGTTATGCGTTATGCGTTATGCGTTATGCGTTATGCGTTATGCGTTATGCGTTATACGTTATGCGTTGTGCGTTGTGCGTTATGCGTTCTGCGTTCTGCGTTCTGCGTTATGTGTTATGCGTTATGCGTTGTGCGTTGTGCGTTGTGCGTTATGCGTTCTGCGTTATGCGTTCTGCGTTATGCGTTATGCGTTATGCGTTATGCGTTATGCGTTATGCGTTATGCGTTATGCCTTATGCGTTATGCGTTATGCGTTATGCGTTATGCGTTATGCGTTATGCGTTATGCGTTATGCGTTATGCGTTATGCGTTATGCGTTATGCGTTATGCGTTATGCGTTATGCGTTATGCGTTATGCGTTATGCGTTATGCGTTATGCGTTATGCGTTATGCGTTATGCGTTATGCGTTATGCGTTATGCGTTATGCGTTATGCGTTATGCGTTATGCGTTATGCGTTATGCGTTATGCGTTATGCCTTATGCGTTATGCGTTATGCGTTATGCGTTATGCGTTATGCGTTATGCGTTATGCGTTATGCGTTATGCGTTATGCGTTATGCGTTATGCGTTATGCGTTATGCGTTATGCGTTATGCGTTATGCGTTATGCGTTATGCGTTATGCGTTATGCGTTATGCGTTATGCGTTATGCGTTATGCGTTATGCGTTATGCGTTATGCGTTATGCGTTATGCGTTATGCGTTATGCGTTATGCGTTATGCGTTATGCGTTATGCGTTATGCGTTATGCGTTATGCGTTATGCGTTATGCGTTATGCGTTATGCGTTATGCGTTATGCGTTATGCGTTATGAGTTATGCGTTATGCGTTATGCGTTATGCGTTATGCGTTATGCGTTATGCGTTATGCGTTATGCGTTATGCGTAATGGGCTCTGCGTTATGCTTTGTAGGTTATGCGTTATGCGTTATGCGTTCTGCGTTATGCGTAATGGGCTCTGCGTTATGCTTTGTAGGTTATGCGTTATGCGTTATGCGTTCTGCGTTATGCGTTGTGCGTTGTGCGTTATGCGTTATGCGTTATGCGTTATGCGTTATGCGTTATGCGTTATGCGTTATGCGTTATGCGTTATGCGTTCTGCGTTGTGCGTTGTGCGTTATGCGTTATGCGTTATGCGTTATGCGTTGTCCGTTGTGCGTTGTGCGTTGTGCGTTATGCGTTATGCGTTATGCGTTATGCGTTATGCGTTATGCGTTATGCGTAATGCGTTGTGCGTTATGCGTTATGCGTTATGCGTTATGCGTTATGCGTTATGCGTTATGCGTTATGCGTTATGCGTTATGCGTTATGCGTTATGCGTTATGCGTTATGCGTTATGCGTTATGCGTTATGCGTTATGCGTTATGCGTTATGCGTTATGCGTTATGCGTTATGCGTTATGCGTTATGCGTTATGCGTTATGCGTTACGCGTTATGCGTTATGCGTTATGCGTTATGCGTTATGCGTTACGCGTTATGCGTTATGCGTTATGCGTTATGCGTTATGCGTTACGCGTTATGCGTTATGCGTTATGCGTTATGCGTTATGCGTTATGCGTTATGCGTTATGCGTTATGCGTTATGCGTTATGCGTTATGCGTTATGCGTTATGCGTTATGCGTTATGCGTTATGCGTTATGCGTTATGCGTTATGCGTTATGCGTTATGCGTTATGCGTTATGCGTTATGCGTTATGAGTTATGCGTTATGCGTTATGCGTTATGCGTTATGCGTTATGCGTTATGCGTTATGCGTTATGCGTTATGCGTAATGGGCTCTGCGTTATGCTTTGTAGGTTATGCGTTATGCGTTATGCGTTCTGCGTTATGCGTAATGGGCTCTGCGTTATGCTTTGTAGGTTATGCGTTATGCGTTATGCGTTCTGCGTTATGCGTTGTGCGTTGTGCGTTATGCGTTATGCGTTATGCGTTATGCGTTATGCGTTATGCGTTATGCGTTATGCGTTATGCGTTATGCGTTCTGCGTTGTGCGTTGTGCGTTATGCGTTATGCGTTATGCGTTATGCGTTGTCCGTTGTGCGTTGTGCGTTGTGCGTTATGCGTTATGCGTTATGCGTTATGCGTTATGCGTTATGCGTTATGCGTAATGCGTTGTGCGTTATGCGTTATGCGTTATGCGTTATGCGTTATGCGTTATGCGTTATGCGTTATGCGTTATGCGTTATGCGTTATGCGTTATGCGTTATGCGTTATGCGTTATGCGTTATGCGTTATGCGTTATGCGTTATGCGTTATGCGTTATGCGTTATGCGTTATGCGTTATGCGTTATGCGTTATGCGTTATGCGTTATGCGTTATGCGTTATGCGTTATGCGTTATGCGTTATGCGTTATGCGTTATGCGTTATGCGTTATGCGTTATGCGTTATGCGTTATGCGTTATGCGTTATGCGTTATGCGTTATGCGTTATGCGTTATGCGTTATGCGTTATGCGTTATGCGTTACGCGTTATGCGTTATGCGTTATGCGTTATGCGTTATGCGTTACGCGTTATGCGTTATGCGTTATGCGTTACGCGTTATGCGTTATGCGTTATGCGTTATGCGTTATGCGTTATGCGTTATGCGTTATGCGTTATGCGTTATGCGTTATGCGTTATGAGTTATGCGTTATGCGTTATGCGTTATGCGTTATGGGTTATGCGTTATGCGTTATGCGTTATGCGTTATGCGTTATGCGTTATGCGTTATGCGTTATGCGTTATGCGTTATGCGTTATGCGTTACGCGTTATGAGTTATGCGTTATGCGTTATGCGTTATGCGTTATGGGTTATGCGTTATGCGTTATGCGTTATGCGTTATGCGTTATGCGTTATGCGTTATGCGTTATGCGTTATGCGTTATGCGTTATGCGTTATGCGTTATGCGTTATGCGTTATGCGTTATGCGTTATGCGTTATGCGTTATGCGTTATGCGTTATGCGTTATGCGTTATGCGTTATGCGTTATGCGTTATGCGTTATGCGTTATGCGTAATGCGTTATGCGTTATGCGTTATGCGTTATGCGTTATGCGTTATGCGTTATGCGTTATGCGTTATGCGTTATGCGTTATGCGTTATGCGTTATGCGTTATGCGTTATGCGTTATGCGTTATGCGTTATGCGTTATGCGTTATGCGTTATGCGTTATGCGTTATGCGTTATGCGTTATGCGTTATGCGTTATGCGTTATGCGTTATGCGTTATGCGTTATGCGTTATGCGTTATGCGTTATGCGTTATGCGTTATGCGTTATGCGTTATGCGTTATGCGTTATGCGTTATGCGTTATGCGTTATGCGTTATGCGTTATGCGTTATGCGTTATGCGTTATGCGTTATGCGTTATGCGGTATGCGTTATGCGTTATGCGTTATGCGTTATGCGTTATGCGTTATGCGTTATGCGTTATGCGTTATGCGTTATGCGTTATGCGTAATGGGCTCTGCGTTATGCTTTGTAGGTTATGCGTTATGCGTTATGCGTTCTGCGTTATGCGTTGTGCGTTGTGCGTTATGCGTTATGCGTTATGCGTTATGCGTTATGCGTTATGCGTTCTGCGTTGTGCGTTGTGCGTTATGCGTTATGCGTTATGCGTTATGCGTTGTCCGTTGTGCGTTGTGCGTTGTGCGTTATGCGTTATGCGTTATGCGTTATGCGTTATGCGTTATGCGTAATGCGTTGTGCGTTATGCGGTATGCGTTATGCGTTATGCGTTATGCGTTATGCGTTATGCGTTATGTGTTATGGATTTTCGTTATGCGTTATGCGTTGTGCGTTATGCGTTATGAGTTATGCGTTATGCGTTATGCGTTATGCGTTATGCGTTATGCGTTATGCGTTATGCGTTATGCGTTATGCGTTATGCGTTATGCGTTATGCGTTATGCGTTATGCGTTATGCGTTATGCGTTATCCGTTATGCGTTATGCGTTATGCGTTATGCGTTATGCGTTATGCGTTATGCGTTATGCGTCATGCGTTATCCGTTATCCGTTATCCGTTATGCGTTATGCGTTATGCGTTATGCGTTATGCGTTATGCGTTATGCGTTATGCGTTATGCGTTATGCGTTATGCGTTATGCGTTATGCGTTATGCGTTATGCGTTATGCGTTATGCGTTATGCGTTATGCGTTATGCGTTATGCGTAATGCGTTATGCGTTATGCGTTATGCGTTATGCGTTATGCGTTATGCGTTATGCGTTATGCGTTATGCGTTATGCGTTATGCGTTATGCGTTATGCGTTATGCGTTATGCGTTATGCGTTATGCGTTATGCGTTATGCGTTATGCGTTATGCGTTATGCGTTATGCGTTATGCGTTATGCGTTATGCGTTATGCGTTATGCGTTATGCGTTATGCGTTATGCGTTATGCGTTATGCGTTATGCGTTATGCGTTATGCGTTATGCGTTATGCGTTATGCGTTATGCGTTATGCGTTATGCGTTATGCGTTATGCGTTATGCGTTATGCGTTATGCGTTATGCGTTATGCGGTATGCGTTATGCGTTATGCGTTATGCGTTATGCGTTATGCGTTATGCGTTATGCGTTATGCGTTATGCGTTATGCGTTATGCGTAATGGGCTCTGCGTTATGCTTTGTAGGTTATGCGTTATGCGTTATGCGTTCTGCGTTATGCGTTGTGCGTTGTGCGTTATGCGTTATGCGTTATGCGTTATGCGTTATGCGTTATGCGTTCTGCGTTGTGCGTTGTGCGTTATGCGTTATGCGTTATGCGTTATGCGTTGTCCGTTGTGCGTTGTGCGTTGTGCGTTATGCGTTATGCGTTATGCGTTATGCGTTATGCGTTATGCGTAATGCGTTGTGCGTTATGCGGTATGCGTTATGCGTTATGCGTTATGCGTTATGCGTTATGCGTTATGTGTTATGGATTTTCGTTATGCGTTATGCGTTGTGCGTTATGCGTTATGAGTTATGCGTTATGCGTTATGCGTTATGCGTTATGCGTTATGCGTTATGCGTTATGCGTTATGCGTTATGCGTTATGCGTTATGCGTTATGCGTTATGCGTTATGCGTTATGCGTTATGCGTTATCCGTTATGCGTTATGCGTTATGCGTTATGCGTTATGCGTTATGCGTTATGCGTTATGCGTCATGCGTTATCCGTTATCCGTTATCCGTTATGCGTTATGCGTTATGCGTTATGCGTTATGCGTTATGCGTTATGCGTTATGCGTTATGCGTTATGCGTTATGCGTTATGCGTTATGCGTTATGCGTTATGCGTTATGCGTTATGCGTTATGCGTTATGCGTTATGCGTTATGCGTTATGCGTTATGCGTTATCCGTTATGCGTTATGCGTTATGCGTTATCCGTTATGCGTTATGCGTTATGCGTTATGCGTTAAGCGTTATGCGTTATGCGTTATGCGATATGCGTTATGCGATATGCGTTATGCGTTATGCGTTATGCGTTATGCGTTATGCGTTATGCGTTATGCGTTATGCGTTATGCGTTATGCGTTATGCGTTATGCGTTATGCGTTATGCGTTATGCGTTATGCGTTATGCGTTATGCGTTATGCGTTATGCGTTATGCGTTATGCGTTATGCGTTATGCGTTATGCGTTATGCGTTATGCGTTATGCGTTATGCGTTATGCGTTATGCGTTATGCGTTATGCGTTATGCGTTATGCGTTATGCGTTATGCGTTATGCGTTATGCGTTATGCGTTATGCGTTATGCGTTATGCGTTATGCGTTATGCGTTATGCTTTGTAGGATATGAGTTAGGCGTTATGCGTTATGCGATATGCTTTATGCGTTATGCGTTATGCGTTATGCGTTGTGCGTTATGCGTTATGTGTTATGGATTTGCGTTATGCGTTATGCGTTGTGCCTTATGCGTTATGCGTTATGCGTTATGCGTTATGGGCTCTGCGTTGTGCGTTATGCGTTATGAGTTATGCGATATGCGTTATGGGTTATGGGTTATGCGTTATGCGTTATGAGCTCTGCGTTATGCGTTGTGCGTTATGCGTTATGCGTTATGCGTTATGCGTTATGCGTTATGCGTTATGCGTTATGCGTTGTGCGTTGTGCGTTGTGCGTTGTGCGTTGTGCGTTGTGCGTTATGCGTTATGCGTTATGCGTTATGCGTTATGCGTTATGCGTTGTGCGTTGTGCGTTGTGCGTTATGCGTTATGCGTTATGCGTTGTGCGTTATGCGTTATGCGTTATGCGTTATGCGTTATGCGTTATGCGTTATGCGTTATGCGTTATGCGTTATGCGTTATGCGTTATGCGTTATGCGTTATGCGTTATGCGTTATGCGTTATGCGTTATGCGTTATGCGTTATGCGTTATGCGTTATGCGTTATGCGTTATGCGTTATGCGTTATGCGTTATGCGTTATGCGTTATGCGTTATGCGTTATGCGTTATGCGTTATGCGTTATGCGTTATGCGTTATGCGTTATGCGTTATGCGTTATGCGTTATGCGTTATGCGTTATGCGGTATGCGTTATGCGTTATGCGTTATGCGTTATGCGTTATGCGTTATGCGTTATGCGTTATGCGTTATGCGTTATGCGTTATGCGTAATGGGCTCTGCGTTATGCTTTGTAGGTTATGCGTTATGCGTTATGCGTTCTGCGTTATGCGTTGTGCGTTGTGCGTTGTGCGTTATGCGTTATGCGTTATGCGTTATGCGTTATGCGTTCTGCGTTGTGCGTTGTGCGTTATGCGTTATGCGTTATGCGTTATGCGTTGTCCGTTGTGCGTTGTGCGTTGTGCGTTATGCGTTATGCGTTATGCGTTATGCGTTATGCGTTATGCGTAATGCGTTGTGCGTTATGCGGTATGCGTTATGCGTTATGCGTTATGCGTTATGCGTTATGCGTTATGTGTTATGGATTTTCGTTATGCGTTATGCGTTGTGCGTTATGCGTTATGAGTTATGCGTTATGCGTTATGCGTTATGCGTTATGCGTTATGCGTTATGCGTTATGCGTTATGCGTTATGCGTTATGCGTTATGCGTTATGCGTTATGCGTTATGCGTTATGCGTTATCCGTTATGCGTTATGCGTTATGCGTTATGCGTTATGCGTTATGCGTTATGCGTTATGCGTCATGCGTTATCCGTTATCCGTTATCCGTTATGCGTTATGCGTTATGCGTTATGCGTTATGCGTTATGCGTTATGCGTTATGCGTTATGCGTTATGCGTTATGCGTTATGCGTTATGCGTTATGCGTTATGCGTTATGCGTTATGCGTTATGCGTTATGCGTTATGCGTTATGCGTTATCCGTTATGCGTTATGCGTTATGCGTTATCCGTTATGCGTTATGCGTTATGCGTTATGCGTTAAGCGTTATGCGTTATGCGTTATGCGATATGCGTTATGCGATATGCGTTATGCGTTATGCGTTATGCGTTATGCGTTATGCGTTATGCGTTATGCGTTATGCGTTATGCGTTATGCGTTATGCGTTATGCGTTATGCGTTATGCGTTATGCGTTATGCGTTATGCGTTATGCGTTATGCGTTATGCGTTATGCGTTATGCGTTATGCGTTATGCGTTATGCGTTATGCGTTATGCGTTATGCGTTATGCGTTATGCGTTATGCGTTATGCGTTATGCGTTATGCGTTATGCGTTATGCGTTATGCGTTATGCGTTATGCGTTATGCGTTATGCGTTATGCGTTATGCGTTATGCGTTATGCGTTATGCGTTATGCGTTATGCGTTATGCGTTATGCGTTATGCGTTATGCGTTATGCTTTGTAGGATATGAGTTAGGCGTTATGCGTTATGCGATATGCTTTATGCGTTATGCGTTATGCGTTGTGCGTTATGCGTTATGTGTTATGGATTTGCGTTATGCGTTATGCGTTGTGCCTTATGCGTTATGCGTTATGCGTTATGCGTTATGGGCTCTGCGTTGTGCGTTATGCGTTATGAGTTATGCGATATGCGTTATGGGTTATGGGTTATGCGTTATGCGTTATGAGCTCTGCGTTATGCGTTGTGCGTTATGCGTTATGCGTTATGCGTTATGCGTTATGCGTTATGCGTTATGCGTTATGCGTTGTGCGTTGTGCGTTGTGCGTTGTGCGTTGTGCGTTGTGCGTTATGCGTTATGCGTTATGCGTTATGCGTTATGCGTTATGCGTTGTGCGTTGTGCGTTGTGCGTTATGCGTTATGCGTTATGCGTTGTGCGTTATGCGTTATGCGTTATGCGTTATGCGTTATGCGTTATGCGTTATGCGTTATGCGTTATGCGTTATGCTTTGTAGGATCTGAGTTAGGCGTTATGCGTTATGCGATATGCGTTATGCGTTATGCGTTGTGCGTTGTGCGTTGTGCGTTGTGCGTTGTGCGTTATGCGTTATGCGTTATGCGTTATGCGTTATGCGTTATGCGTTATGCGTTATGCGTTATGCGTTATGCGTTATGCGTTGTGCGTTGTGCGTTGTGCGTTGTGCGTTGTGCGTTATGCGTTATGCGTTATGCGTTATGCGTTATGCGTTATGCGTTATGCGTTATGCGTTATGCGGTATGCGTTATGCGTTATGCGTTATGCGTTATGCGTTATGCGTTATGCGTTATGCGTTATGCGTTGTGCGTTGTGCGTTATGCGTTCTGCGTTATGCGTTATGCGTTGTGCGTTATGCGTTATGCGTTATGCGTTATGCGTTATGCGTTATGCGTTATGCGTTATGCGTTATGCGTTCTGCGTTATGCGTTATGCGTTATGCGTTATGCGTTATGCGTTATGCGTTATGCGTTATGCGTTATGCGTTATGCGTTATGCGTTATGCGTCATGCGTTATCCGTTATCCGTTATCCGTTATGCGTTATGCGTTATGCGTTATGCGTTATGCGTTATGCGTTATGCGTTATGCGTTATGCGTTATGCGTTATGCGTTATGCGTTATGCGTTATGCGTTATGCGTTATGCGTTATGCGTTATGCGTTATGCGTTATGCGTTATGCGTTATGCGTTATCCGTTATGCGTTATGCGTTATGCGTTATCCGTTATGCGTTATGCGTTATGCGTTATGCGTTAAGCGTTATGCGTTATGCGTTATGCGATATGCGTTATGCGATATGCGTTATGCGTTATGCGTTATGCGTTATGCGTTATGCGTTATGCGTTATGCGTTATGCGTTATGCGTTATGCGTTATGCGTTATGCGTTATGCGTTATGCGTTATGCGTTATGCGTTATGCGTTATGCGTTATGCGTTATGCGTTATGCGTTATGCGTTATGCGTTATGCGTTATGCGTTATGCGTTATGCGTTATGCGTTATGCGTTATGCGTTATGCGTTATGCGTTATGCGTTATGCGTTATGCGTTATGCGTTATGCGTTATGCGTTATGCGTTATGCGTTATGCGTTATGCGGTATGCGTTATGCGTTATGCGTTATGCGTTATGCGTTATGCGTTATGCGTTATGCGTTATGCGTTATGCGTTATGCGTTATGCGTAATGGGCTCTGCGTTATGCTTTGTAGGTTATGCGTTATGCGTTATGCGTTCTGCGTTATGCGTTGTGCGTTATGCGTTATGCGTTATGCGTTATGCGTTATGCGTTCTGCGTTGTGCGTTGTGCGTTATGCGTTATGCGTTATGCGTTGTCCGTTGTGCGTTGTGCGTTGTGCGTTATGCGTTATGCGTTATGCGTTATGCGTTATGCGTTATGCGTAATGCGTTGTGCGTTATGCGGTATGCGTTATGCGTTATGCGTTATGCGTTATGCGTTATGCGTTATGCGTTATGCGTTATGTGTTATGGATTTTCGTTATGCGTTATGCGTTGTGCGTTATGCGTTATGAGTTATGCGTTATGCGTTATGCGTTATGCGTTATGCGTTATGCGTTATGCGTTATGCGTTATGCGTTATGCGTTATGCGTTATGCGTTATGCGTTATGCGTTATGCGTTATCCGTTATGCGTTATGCGTTATGCGTTATGCGTTATGCGTTATGCGTTATGCGTTATGCGTTATGCGTCATGCGTTATCCGTTATCCGTTATCCGTTATGCGTTATGCGTTATGCGTTATGCGTTATGCGTTATGCGTTATGCGTTATGCGTTATGCGTTATGCGTTATGCGTTATGCGTTATGCGTTATGCGTTATGCGTTATGCGTTATGCGTTATGCGTTATGCGTTATGCGTTATGCGTTATCCGTTATGCGTTATGCGTTATGCGTTATCCGTTATGCGTTATGCGTTATGCGTTATGCGTTATGCGTTAAGCGTTATGCGTTATGCGTTATGCGATATGCGTTATGCGATATGCGTTATGCGTTATGCGTTATGCGTTATGCGTTATGCGTTATGCGTTATGCGTTATGCGTTATGCGTTATGCGTTATGCGTTATGCGTTATGCGTTATGCGTTATGCGTTATGCGTTATGCGTTATGCGTTATGCGTTATGCGTTATGCGTTATGCGTTATGCGTTATGCGTTATGCGTTATGCGTTATGCGTTATGCGTTATGCGTTATGCGTTATGCGTTATGCGTTATGCGTTATGCGTTATGCGTTATGCGTTATGCGTTATGCGTTATGCGTTATGCGTTATGCGTTATGCGTTATGCGTTATGCGTTATGCGTTATGCGTTATGCGTTATGCGTTATGCGTTATGCGTTATGCGTTATGCGTTATGCGTTATGCGTTATGCGTTATGCGTTATGCGTTATGCGTTATGCGTTATGCGTTATGCGTTATGCGTTATGCGTTATGCGTTATGCGTTATGCGTTATGCGTTATGCGTTATGCGTTATGCGTTATGCGTTATGCGTTATGCGTTATGCGTTATGCGTTATGCGTTATGCGTTATGCGTTATGCGTTATGCGTTATGCGTTATGCGTTATGCGTTATGCGTTATGCGTTATGCGTTATGCGTTATGCGTTATGCGTTATGCGTTCTGCGTTATGCGTTGTGCGTTGTGCGTTATGCGTTATGCGTTATGCGTTATGCGTTATGCGTTCTGCGTTGTGCGTTGTGCGTTATGCGTTATGCGTTATGCGTTATGCGTTGTCCGTTGTGCGTTGTGCGTTGTGCGTTATGCGTTATGCGTTATGCGTTATGCGTTATGCGTTATGCGTAATGCGTTGTGCGTTATGCGGTATGCGTTATGCGTTATGCGTTATGCGTTATGCGTTATGCGTTATGCGTTATGTGTTATGGATTTTCGTTATGCGTTATGCGTTGTGCGTTATGCGTTATGAGTTATGCGTTATGCGTTATGCGTTATGCGTTATGCGTTATGCGTTATGCGTTATGCGTTATGCGTTATGCGTTATGCGTTATGCGTTATGCGTTATCCGTTATGCGTTATGCGTTATGCGTTATGCGTTATGCGTTATGCGTTATGCGTTATGCGTTGTGCGTTGAGCGTTGTGCGTTATGCGTTATGCGTTATGCGTTATGCGTTATGCGTTATGCGTTATGCGTTATGCGTTATGCGTTATGCGTTATGCGTTATGCGTTATGCGTTATGCGTTATGCGTTATGCGTTATGCGTTATGCGTTATGCGTTATGCGTTATGCGTTATCCGTTATGCGTTATGCGTTATGCGTTATCCGTTATGCGTTATGCGTTATGCGTTATGCGTTAAGCGTTATGCGTTATGCGTTATGCGATATGCGTTATGCGATATGCGTTATGCGTTATGCGTTATGCGTTATGCGTTATGCGTTATGCGTTATGCGTTATGCGTTATGCGTTATGCGTTATGCGTTATGCGTTATGCGTTATGCGTTATGCGTTATGCGTTATGCGTTATGCGTTATGCGTTATGCGTTATGCGTTATGCGTTATGCGTTATGCGTTATGCGTTATGCGTTATGCGTTATGCGTTATGCGTTATGCGTTATGCGTTATGCGTTATGCGTTATGCGTTATGCGTTATGCGTTATGCGTTATGCGTTATGCGTTATGCGTTATGCGTTATGCGTTATGCGTTATGCGTTATGCGTTATGCGTTATGCGTTATGCGTTATGCGTTATGCGTTATGCGTTATGCGTTATGCGTTATGCGTTATGCGTTATGCGTTATGCGTTATGCGTTATGCGTTATGCTTTGTAGGATATGAGTTAGGCGTTATGCGTTATGCGATATGCTTTATGCGTTATGCGTTATGCGTTGTGCGTTATGCGTTATGTGTTATGGATTTGCGTTATGCGTTATGCGTTGTGCCTTATGCGTTATGCGTTATGCGTTATGCGTTATGGGCTCTGCGTTGTGCGTTATGCGTTATGAGTTATGCGATATGCGTTATGGGTTATGGGTTATGCGTTATGCGTTATGGGCTCTGCGTTATGCGTTGTGCGTTATGCGTTATGCGTTATGCGTTATGCGTTATGCGTTATGCGTTATGCGTTATGCGTTATGCGTCATGCGTTGTGCGTTGTGCGTTGTGCGTTGTGCGTTGTGCGTTATGCGTTATGCGTTATGCGTTATGCGTTATGCGTTATGCGTTGTGCGTTGTGCGTTGTGCGTTATGCGTTATGCGTTATGCGTTGTGCGTTATGCGTTATGCGTTATGCGTTATGCGTTATGCGTTATGCGTTATGCGTTATGCGTTCTGCGTTGTGCGTTATGCGTTATGCGTTGTGCGTTATGCGTTATGCGTTATGCGTTATGCGTTATGCGTTGTGCGTTGTGCGTTATGCGTTATCTGTTATGCGTTATGCGTTGTGCGTTATGCGTTATGCGTTATGCGTTGTGCGTTGTGCGTTGTGCGTTATGCGTTATGCGTTATGCGTTATGTATTATGGATTTTCGTTATGCGTTATGCGTTGTGCGTTATGAGTTATGCGTTATGCGTTATGCGTTATGCGTTATGCGTTATGTGTTAAGCGTTATGCGTTATGCGTTATGCGTTATGCGTTATGCGTTATGCGTTATGCGTTATGCGTTATGCGTTATGCGTTATGCGTTATGCGTTATGCGTTATGCGTTATGCGTTATGCGTTATGCGTTCTGCGTTGTGCGTTATGCGTTATGCGTTGTGCGTTATGCGTTATGCGTTATGCGTTATGCGTTATGCGTTGTGCGTTGTGCGTTATGCGTTATGCGTTATGCGTTATGCGTTGTGCGTTATGCGTTATGCGTTATGCGTTGTGCGTTGTGCGTTGTGCGTTATGCGTTATGCGTTATGCGTTATGTATTATGGATTTTCGTTATGCGTTGTGCGTTATGCGTTATGAGTTATGCGTTATGCGTTATGCGTTATGCGTTATGTGTTATGGATTTGCGTTATGCGTTATGCGTTATGTGTTATGCGTTATGCGTTATGCGTTATGCGTTATGCGTTATGCGTTGTGCGTTATGCGTTATGCGTTATGCGTTATGCGTTGTGCGTTGTGCGTTGTGCGTTGTGCGTTGTGCGTTATGCGTTATGCGTTATGCGTTAAGCGTTATGCGTAATGCGTTATGCGTTATGCGTTATGCGTTATGCGTTATGCGTTATGCGTTATGCGTTATGCGTTATGCGTTATGCGTTATGCGTTATGCGTTATGCGTTATGCGGTATGCGTTATGCGTTATGCGTTATGCGTTATGCGTTATGCGTTATGCGTTATGCGTTATGCGTTATGCGTTATGCGTTATGCGTAATGGGCTCTGCGTTATGCTTTGTAGGTTATGCGTTATGCGTTATGCGTTCTGCGTTATGCGTTGTGCGTTGTGCGTTATGCGTTATGCGTTATGCGTTATGCGTTATGCGTTCTGCGTTGTGCGTTGTGCGTTATGCGTTATGCGTTATGCGTTATGCGTTGTCCGTTGTGCGTTGTGCGTTGTGCGTTATGCGTTATGCGTTATGCGTTATGCGTTATGCGTTATGCGTAATGCGTTGTGCGTTATGCGGTATGCGTTATGCGTTATGCGTTATGCGTTATGCGTTATGCGTTATGCGTTATGTGTTATGGATTTTCGTTATGCGTTATGCGTTGTGCGTTATGCGTTATGAGTTATGCGTTATGCGTTATGCGTTATGCGTTATGCGTTATGCGTTATGCGTTATGCGTTATGCGTTATGCGTTATGCGTTATGCGTTATCCGTTATGCGTTATGCGTTATGCGTTATGCGTTATGCGTTATGCGTTATGCGTTATGCGTTGTGCGTTGAGCGTTGTGCGTTATGCGTTATGCGTTATGCGTTATGCGTTATGCGTTATGCGTTATGCGTTATGCGTTATGCGTTATGCGTTATGCGTTATGCGTTATGCGTTATGCGTTATGCGTTATGCGTTATGCGTTATGCGTTATGCGTTATCCGTTATGCGTTATGCGTTATGCGTTATCCGTTATGCGTTATGCGTTATGCGTTATGCGTTAAGCGTTATGCGTTATGCGTTATGCGATATGCGTTATGCGATATGCGTTATGCGTTATGCGTTATGCGTTATGCGTTATGCGTTATGCGTTATGCGTTATGCGTTATGCGTTATGCGTTATGCGTTATGCGTTATGCGTTATGCGTTATGCGTTATGCGTTATGCGTTATGCGTTATGCGTTATGCGTTATGCGTTATGCGTTATGCGTTATGCGTTATGCGTTATGCGTTATGCGTTATGCGTTATGCGTTATGCGTTATGCGTTATGCGTTATGCGTTATGCGTTATGCGTTATGCGTTATGCGTTATGCGTTATGCGTTATGCGTTATGCGTTATGCGTTATGCGTTATGCGTTATGCGTTATGCGTTATGCGTTATGCGTTATGCGTTATGCGTTATGCGTTATGCGTTATGCGTTATGCGTTATGCGTTATGCGTTATGCGTTATGCGTTATGCGTTATGCGTTATGCTTTGTAGGATATGAGTTAGGCGTTATGCGTTATGCGATATGCTTTATGCGTTATGCGTTATGCGTTGTGCGTTATGCGTTATGTGTTATGGATTTGCGTTATGCGTTATGCGTTGTGCCTTATGCGTTATGCGTTATGCGTTATGCGTTATGGGCTCTGCGTTGTGCGTTATGCGTTATGAGTTATGCGATATGCGTTATGGGTTATGGGTTATGCGTTATGCGTTATGGGCTCTGCGTTATGCGTTGTGCGTTATGCGTTATGCGTTATGCGTTATGCGTTATGCGTTATGCGTTATGCGTTATGCGTCATGCGTTGTGCGTTGTGCGTTGTGCGTTGTGCGTTGTGCGTTATGCGTTATGCGTTATGCGTTATGCGTTATGCGTTATGCGTTGTGCGTTGTGCGTTGTGCGTTATGCGTTATGCGTTATGCGTTGTGCGTTATGCGTTATGCGTTATGCGTTATGCGTTATGCGTTATGCGTTATGCGTTATGCGTTATGCGTTATGCGTTATGCTTTGTAGGATCTGAGTTAGGCGTTATGCGTTATGCGATATGCGTTATGCGTTATGCGTTGTGCGTTGTGCGTTGTGCGTTGTGCGTTGTGCGTTATGCGTTATGCGTTATGCGTTATGCGTTATGCGTTATGCGTTATGCGTTATGCGTTATGCGTTGTGCGTTGTGCGTTGTGCGTTGTGCGTTGTGCGTTATGCGTTATGCGTTATGCGTTATGCGTTATGCGTTATGCGTTATGCGTTATGCGTTATGCCATATGCGTTATGCGTTATGCGTTATGCGTTATGCGTTATGCGTTATGCGTTATGCGTTATGCGTTATGCGTTATGCGTTATGCGTTATGCGTTATGCGTTATGCGTTATGCGTTATGCGTTATGCGTTATGCGTTATGCGTTATGCGTTATGCGTTATGCGTTATGCGTTATGCGTTATGCGTTATGCGTTATGCGTTATGCGTTATGAGTTATGCGATATGCGTTATGGGTTATGGGTTATGCGTTATGCGTTATGGGCTCTGCGTTATGCGTTGTGCGTTATGCGTTATGCGTTATGCGTTATGCGTTATGCGTTGTGCGTTGTGCGTTGTGCGTTGTGCGTTGTGCGTTATGCGTTATGCGTTATGCGTTATGCGTTATGCGTTGTGCGTTGTGCGTTGTGCGTTGTGCGTTATGCGTTGTGCGTTATGCGTTATGCGTTATGCGTTATGCGTTATGCGTTATGCGTTATGCGTTATGCGTTATGCGTTCTGCGTTGTGCGTTATGCGTTATGCGTTGTGCGTTATGCGTTATGCGTTATGCGTTATGCGTTGTGCGTTATGCGTTATGCGTTATGCGTTATGCGTTTTGCGTTATGCGTTATGCGTTATGCGTTATGCGTTATGCGTAATGCGTTATGCGTTATGCGTTATGCGTTATGCGTTATGCGTTATGCGTTATGCGTTATGCGTTATGCGTTATGCGTTATGCGTTATGCGTTATGCGTTATGCGTTATGCGTTATGCGTTATGCGTTATGCGTTATGCGTTATGCGTTATGCGTTATGCGTTATGCGTTATGCGTTATGCGTTATGCGTTATGCGTTATGCGTTATGCGTTATGCGTTATGCGTTATGCGTTATGCGTTATGCGTTATGCGTTATGCGTTATGCGTTATGCGTTATGCGTTATGCGTTATGCGTTATGCGTTATGCGTTATGCGTAATGGGCTCTGCGTTATGCTTTGTAGGTTATGCGTTATGCGTTATGCGTTCTGCGTTATGCGTTGTGCGTTGTGCGTTATGCGTTATGCGTTATGCGTTATGCGTTCTGCGTTGTGCGTTGTGCGTTATGCGTTATGCGTTATGCGTTATGCGTTGTCCGTTGTGCGTTGTGCGTTGTGCGTTATGCGTTATGCGTTATGCGTTATGCGTTATGCGTTATGCGTAATGCGTTGTGCGTTATGCGGTATGCGTTATGCGTTATGCGTTATGCGTTATGCGTTATGCGTTATGTGTTATGGATTTTCGTTATGCGTTATGCGTTGTGCGTTATGCGTTATGAGTTATGCGTTATGCGTTATGCGTTATGCGTTATGCGTTATGCGTTATGCGTTATGCGTTATGCGTTATGCGTTATGCGTTATGCGTTATGCGTTATGCGTTATGCGTTATGCGTTATGCGTTATGCGTTATGCGTTATGCGTTATGCGTTATGCGTTATGCGTTACGCGTTATCCGTTATGCGTTATGCGTTATGCGTTATGCGTTATGCGTTATGCGTTATGCGTTATGCGTTATGCGTCATGCGTTATCCGTTATCCGTTATCCGTTATGCGTTATGCGTTATGCGTTATGCGTTATGCGTTATGCGTTATGCGTTATGCGTTATGCGTTATGCGTTATGCGTTATGCGTTATGCGTTATGCGTTATGCGTTATGCGTTATGCGTTATGCGTTATGCGTTATGCGTTATCCGTTATGCGTTATGCGTTATGCGTTATGCGTTATGCGTTATCCGTTATGCGTTATGCGTTAAGCGTTATGCGTTATGCGTTATGCGATATGCGTTATGCGTTATGCGTTATGCGTTATGCGTTATGCGTTATGCGTTATGCGTTATGCGTTATGCGTTATGCGTTATGCGTTATGCGTTATGCGTTATGGGTTATGCGTTATGCGTTATGCGTTATGCGTTATGCGTTATGCGTTATGCGTTATGCTTTGTAGGATATGAGTTAGGCGTTATGCGTTATGCGTTATGCGTTATGCGTTATGCTTTGTAGGATATGAGTTAGGCGTTATGCGTTATGCGATATGCTTTATGCGTTATGCGTTATGCGTTGTGCGTTATGCGTTATGTGTTATGGATTTGCGTTATGCGTTATGCGTTGTGCCTTATGCGTTATGCGTTATGCGTTATGCGTTATGGGCTCTGCGTTGTGCGTTATGCGTTATGAGTTATGCGATATGCGTTATGGGTTATGGGTTATGCGTTATGCGTTATGGGCTCTGCGTTATGCGTTGTGCGTTATGCGTTATGCGTTATGCGTTATGCGTTATGCGTTATGCGTTGTGCGTTGTGCGTTGTGCGTTGTGCGTTGTGCGTTATGCGTTATGCGTTATGCGTTATGCGTTATGCGTTATGCGTTGTGCGTTGTGCGTTGTGCGTTATGCGTTATGCGTTATGCGTTGTGCGTTATGCGTTATGCGTTATGCGTTATGCGTTATGCGTTATGCGTTATGCGTTATGCGTTATGCGTTATGCGTTATGCTTTGTAGGATCTGAGTTAGGCGTTATGCGTTATGCGATATGCGTTATGCGTTATGCGTTGTGCGTTGTGCGTTGTGCGTTGTGCGTTGTGCGTTATGCGTTATGCGTTATGCGTTATGCGTTATGCGTTATGCGTTATGCGTTATGCGTTATGCGTTATGCGTTGTGCGTTGTGCGTTGTGCGTTGTGCGTTGTGCGTTATGCGTTATGCGTTATGCGTTGTGCGTTGTGCGTTGTGCGTTGTGCGTTGTGCGTTATGCGTTATGCGTTATGCGTTATGCGTTATGCGTTGTGCGTTGTGCGTTGTGCGTTGTGCGTTATGCGTTATGCGTTATGCGTTATGCGTTATGCGTTATGCGTTATGCGTTATGCGTTATGCGTTATGCGTTATGCGTTATGCGTTGTGCGTTGTGCGTTGTGCGTTGTGCGTTGTGCGTTGTGCGTTATGCGTTATGAGTTATGCGTTATGCGTTATGTGTTATGGATTTGCGTTGTGCGTTGTGCGTTATGCGTTATGCGTTATGCGTTATGCGTTATGCGTTATGCGTTATGCGTTATGCGTTATGCGTTGTGCGTTGTGCGTTGTGCGTTGTGCGTTGTGCGTTGTGCGTTATGCGTTATGAGTTATGCGTTATGCGTTATGTGTTATGGATTTGCGTTGTGCGTTGTGCGTTATGCGTTATGCGTTATGCGTTATGCGTTATGCGTTGTGCGTTATGCGTTATGCGTTATGCGGTATGCGTTATGCGTTGTGCGTTGTGCGTTGTGCGTTGTGCGTTATGCGTTATGCGTTATGCGTTATGCGTTATGCGTTATGCGTTATGCTTTGTAGGATATGAGTTAGGCGTTATGCGTTATGCGATATGCGTTATGCGTTATGCGTTATGCGTTGTGCGTTATGCGTTATGTGTTATGGATTTGCGTGATGCGTTATGCGTTATGAGTTATGCGATATGCGTTATGGGTTATGGGTTATGCGTTATGTGTTATGGATTTGCGTTGTGCGTTGTGCGTTATGCGTTATGCGTTATGCGTTATGCGTTATGCGTTATGCGTTATGCGTTATGCGTTATGCGTTATGCGTTATGCGTTATGCGTTATGCGTTATGCGTTATGCGTTATGCGTTATGCGTTATGCGTTATGCGTTGTGCGTTATGCGTTATCCGTTATGCGGTATGCGTTATGCGTTGTGCGTTGTGCGTTGTGCGTTGTGCGTTATGCGTTATGCGTTATGCGTTATGCGTTAGGCGTTATGCGTTATGCGTTATGCGTTATGCGTTATGCGTTATGCGTTATGCGTTATGCGTTATGCGTTATGCGTTATGCGTTATGCGTTATGCGTTATGCGTTATGCGTTATGCGTTATGCGTTATGCGTTATGCGTTATGCGTTATGCGTTATGCGTTATGCGTTATGCGTTATGACGTTATGCGTTATGCGTTATGCGTTATGCGTTATGCGTTATGCGTTATGCGTTATGCGTTATGCGTTATGCGTTATGCGTTATGCGTTATGCGTTATGCGTTATGCGTTATGCGTTATGCGTTATGCGTTATGCGTTATGCGTTATGCGTTATGCGTTATGCGTTATGCGTTATGCGTTATGCGTTATGCGTTATGCGTTATGCGTTATGCGTTATGCGTTATGCGTTATGCGTTATGCGTTATGCGTTATGCGTTATGCGTTATGCGTTATGCGTTATGCGTTATGCGTTGTGCGTTGTGCGTTGTGCGTTGTGCGTTGTGCGTTATGCGTTATGAGTTATGCGTTATGCGTTATGCGTTATGCGTTATGCGTTATGCGTTATGCGTTATGCGTTATGCCTTATGCGTTATGCGTTATGCGTTATGCGTTATGCGTTATGCGTTATGCGTTATGCGTTATGCGTTATGCGTTATGCGTTATGCGTTATGCGTTATGCGTTATGCGTTATGCGTTATGCGTTATGCGTTATGCGTTATGCGTTATGCGTTATGCGTTATGCGTTATGCGTTATGCGTTATGCGTTATGCGTTATGCGTTATGAGTTATGCGTTATGCGTTATGCGTTATGCGTTATGCGTTATGCGTTATGCGTTATGCGTTATGCGTTATGCGTTATGCGTTATGCGTTATGCGTTATGCGTTATGCGTAATGGGCTCTGCGTTATGCTTTGTAGGTTATGCGTTATGCGTTATGCGTTCTGCGTTATGCGTAATGGGCTCTGCGTTATGCTTTGTAGGTTATGCGTTATGCGTTATGCGTTCTGCGTTATGCGTTGTGCGTTGTGCGTTATGCGTTATGCGTTATGCGTTATGCGTTATGCGTTATGCGTTATGCGTTATGCGTTATGCGTTATGCGTTCTGCGTTGTGCGTTGTGCGTTATGCGTTATGCGTTATGCGTTATGCGTTGTCCGTTGTGCGTTGTGCGTTGTGCGTTATGCGTTATGCGTTATGCGTTATGCGTTATGCGTTATGCGTTATGCGTAATGCGTTGTGCGTTATGCGTTATGCGTTATGCGTTATGCGTTATGCGTTATGCGTTATGCGTTATGCGTTATGCGTTATGCGTTATGCGTTATGCGTTATGCGTTATGCGTTATGCGTTATGCGTTATGCGTTATGCGTTATGCGTTATGCGTTATGCGTTATGCGTTATGCGTTATGCGTTATGCGTTATGCGTTATGCGTTATGCGTTATGCGTTATGCGTTATGCGTTATGCGTTATGCGTTATGCGTTACGCGTTATGCGTTATGCGTTATGCGTTATGCGTTATGCGTTACGCGTTACGCGTTATGCGTTATGCGTTATGCGTTATGCGTTATGCGTTATGCGTTATGCGTTATGCGTTATGCGTTATACGTTATGCGTTGTGCGTTGTGCGTTATGCGTTCTGCGTTATGTGTTATGCGTTATGCGTTATGCGTTGTGCGTTGTGCGTTATGCGTTCTGCGTTATGCGTTCTGCGTTATGCGTTATGCGTTATGCGTTATGCGTTATGCGTTATGCGTTATGCCTTATGCGTTATGCGTTATGCGTTATGCGTTATGCGTTATGCGTTATGCGTTATGCGTTATGCGTTATGCGTTATGCGTTATGCGTTATGCGTTATGCGTTATGCGTTATGCGTTATGCGTTATGCGTTATGCGTTATGCGTTATGCGTTATGCGTTATGCGTTATGCGTTATGCGTTATGCGTTATGCGTTATGCGTTATGCGTTATGCGTTATGCGTTATGCGTTATGCGTTATGCGTTATGCGTTATGCGTTATGCGTTATGCGTTATGCGTTATGCGTTATGCGTTATGCGTTATGCGTTATGCGTTATGCGTTATGCGTTATGCGTTATGCGTTATGAGTTATGCGTTATGCGTTATGCGTTATGCGTTATGCGTTATGCGTTATGCGTTATGCGTTTTGCGTTATGCGTTATGCGTTATGCGTTATGCCTTATGCGTTATGCGTTATGCGTTATGCGTTATGCGTTATGCGTTATGCGTTATGCGTTATGCGTTATGCGTTATGCGTTATGCGTTATGCGTTATGCGTTATGCGTTATGCGTTATGCGTTATGCGTTATGCGTTATGCGTTATGCGTTATGCGTTATGCGTTATGCGTTATGCGTTATGCGTTATGCGTTATGCGTTATGCGTTATGCGTTATGCGTTATGCGTTATGCGTTATGCGTTATGCGTTATGCGTTATGCGTTATGCGTTATGCGTTATGCGTTATGCGTTATGCGTTATGCGTTATGCGTTATGCGTTATGCGTTATGCGTTATGCGTTATGCGTTATGCGTTATGCGTTATGCGTTATGCGTTATGCGTTATGCGTTATGCGTTATGCGTTATGCGTTATGCGTTATGCGTTATGCGTTATGAGTTATGCGTTATGCGTTATGCGTTATGCGTTATGCGTTATGCGTTATGCGTTATGCGTTATGCGTTATGCGTTATGCGTAATGGGATCTGCGTTATGCTTTGTAGGTTATGCGTTATGCGTTATGCGTTCTGCGTTATGCGTAATGGGCTCTGCGTTATGGTTTGTAGGTTATGCGTTATGCGTTATGCGTTCTGCGTTATGCGTTGTGCGTTGTGCGTTATGCGTTGTGCGTTATGCGTTATGCGTTATGCGTTATGCGTTATGCGTTATGCGTTATGCGTTATGCGTTATGCGTTATGCGTTCTGCGTTGTGCGTTGTGCGTTATGCGTTATGCGTTATGCGTTATGCGTTGTCCGTTGTGCGTTGTGCGTTGTGCGTTATGCGTTATGCGTTATGCGTTATGCGTTATGCGTTATGCGTTATGCGTAATGCGTTGTGCGTTATGCGTTATGCGTTATGCGTTATGCGTTATGCGTTATGCGTTATGCGTTATGCGTTATGCGTTATGCGTTATGCGTTATGCGTTATGCGTTATGCGTTATGCGTTATGCGTTATGCGTTATGCGTTATGCGTTATGCGTTATGCGTTATGCGTTATGCGTTATGCGTTATGCGTTATGCGTTATGCGTTATGCGTTATGCGTTATGCGTTATGCGTTATGCGTTATGCGTTATGCGTTATGCGTTATGCGTTATGCGTTATGCGTTATGCGTTATGCGTTATGCGTTATGCGTTATGCGTTATGCGTTATGCGTTATGCGTTATGCGTTATGAGTTATGCGTTATGCGTTATGCGTTATGCGTTATGCGTTATGCGTTATGCGTTATGCGTTATGCGTTATGCGTTATGCGTTATGCGTTATGCGTTATGCGTTATGGGCTCTGCGTTATGCTTTGTAGGTTATGCGTTATGCGTTATGCGTTCTGCGTTATGCGTAATGGGCTCTGCGTTATGCTTTGTAGGTTATGCGTTATGCGTTCTGCGTTATGCGTTGTGCGTTGTGCGTTATGCGTTATGCGTTATGCGTTATGCGTTATGCGTTATGCGTTATGCGTTATGCGTTATGCGTTATGCGTTATGCGTTATGCGTTCTGCGTTGTGCGTTGTGCGTTATGCGTTATGCGTTATGCGTTATGCGTTGTCCGTTGTGCGTTGTGCGTTGTGCGTTATGCGTTATGCGTTATGCGTTATGCGTTATGCGTTATGCGTTATGCGTAATGCGTTGTGCGTTATGCGTTATGCGTTATGCGTTATGCGTTATGCGTTATGCGTTATGCGTTATGCGTTATGCGTTATGCGTTATGCGTTATGCGTTATGCGTTATGCGTTATGCGTTATGCGTTATGCGTTATGCGTTATGCGTTATGCGTTATGCGTTATGCGTTATGCGTTATGCGTTATGCGTTATGCGTTATGCGTTATGCGTTATGCGTTATGCGTTATGCGTTATGCGTTATGCGTTATGCGTTATGCGTTATGCGTTATGCCTTATGCGTTATGCGTTATGCGTTATGCGTTATGCGTTATGCGTTATGCGTTATGCGTTATGCGTTATGCGTTATGCGTTATGCGTTATGCGTTATGCGTTATGCGTTATGCGTTATGCGTTATGCGTTATGCGTTATGCGTTATGCGTTATGCGTTATGCGTTATGCGTTATGCGTTATGCGTTATGCGTTATGCGTTATGCGTTATGCGTTATGCGTTATGCGTTATGCGTTATGCGTTATGCGTTATGCGTTATGCGTTATGCGTTATGCGTTATGCGTTATGCGTTATGCGTTATGCGTTATGCGTTATGCGTTATGCGTTATGCGTTATGCGTTATGCGTTATGCGTTATGCGTTATGCGTTATGCGTTATGCGTTATGAGTTATGCGTTATGCGTTATGCGTTATGCGTTATGCGTTATGCGTTATGCGTTATGCGTTATGCGTTATGCGTTATGCGTTATGCGTTATGCGTTATGCGTTATGGGCTCTGCGTTATGCTTTGTAGGTTATGCGTTATGCGTTATGCGTTCTGCGTTATGCGTAATGGGCTCTGCGTTATGCTTTGTAGGTTATGCGTTATGCGTTCTGCGTTATGCGTTGTGCGTTGTGCGTTATGCGTTATGCGTTATGCGTTATGCGTTATGCGTTATGCGTTATGCGTTATGCGTTATGCGTTATGCGTTATGCGTTATGCGTTATGCGTTCTGCGTTGTGCGTTGTGCGTTATGCGTTATGCGTTATGCGTTATGCGTTGTCCGTTGTGCGTTGTGCGTTGTGCGTTATGCGTTATGCGTTATGCGTTATGCGTTATGCGTTATGCGTTATGCGTAATGCGTTGTGCGTTATGCGTTATGCGTTATGCGTTATGCGTTATGCGTTATGCGTTATGCGTTATGCGTTATGCGTTATGCGTTATGCGTTCTGCGTTGTGCGTTGTGCGTTATGCGTTATGCGTTATGCGTTATGCGTTGTCCGTTGTGCGTTGTGCGTTGTGCGTTATGCGTTATGCGTTATGCGTTATGCGTTATGCGTTATGCGTAATGCGTTGTGCGTTATGCGTTATGCGTTATGCGTTATGCGTTATGCGTTATGCGTTATGCGTTATGCGTTATGCGTTATGCGTTATGCGTTATGCGTTATGCGTTATGCGTTATGCGTTATGCGTTATGCGTTATGCGTTATGCGTTATGCGTTATGCGTTATGCGTTATGCGTTATGCGTTATGCGTTACGCGTTATGCGTTATGCGTTATGCGTTATGCGTTATGCGTTACGCGTTATGCGTTATGCGTTATGCGTTATGCGTTATGCGTTATGCGTTATGCGTTATGCGTTATGCGTTATGCGTTATGCGTTATGCGTTATGCGTTATGCGTTATGCGTTATGCGTTATGCGTTATGCGTTATGCGTTATGCGTTATGCGTTATGCGTTATGAGTTATGCGTTATGCGTTATGCGTTATGCGTTATGCGTTATGCGTTATGCGTTATGCGTTATGCGTTATGCGTTATGCGTAATGGGCTCTGCGTTATGCTTTGTAGGTTATGCGTTATGCGTTATGCGTTCTGCGTTATGCGTAATGGGCTCTGCGTTATGCTTTGTAGGTTATGCGTTATGCGTTATGCGTTCTGCGTTATGCGTTGTGCGTTGTGCGTTATGCGTTATGCGTTATGCGTTATGCGTTATGCGTTATGCGTTATGCGTTATGCGTTATGCGTTATGCGTTCTGCGTTGTGCGTTGTGCGTTATGCGTTATGCGTTATGCGTTATGCGTTGTCCGTTGTGCGTTGTGCGTTGTGCGTTATGCGTTATGCGTTATGCGTTATGCGTTATGCGTTATGCGTTATGCGTAATGCGTTGTGCGTTATGCGTTATGCGTTATGCGTTATGCGTTATGCGTTATGCGTTATGCGTTATGCGTTATGCGTTATGCGTTATGCGTTATGCGTTATGCGTTATGCGTTATGCGTTATGCGTTATGCGTTATGCGTTATGCGTTATGCGTTATGCGTTATGCGTTATGCGTTATGCGTTATGCGTTATGCGTTATGCGTTATGCGTTATGCGTTATGCGTTATGCGTTATGCGTTATGCGTTATGCGTTACGCGTTATGCGTTATGCGTTATGCGTTATGCGTTACGCGTTACGCGTTATGCGTTATGCGTTATGCGTTATGCGTTATGCGTTATGCGTTATGCGTTATGCGTTATGCGTTATGCGTTATGCGTTATGCGTTATGCGTTATGCGTTATGCGTTATGCGTTATGCGTTATGCGTTATGCGTTATGCGTTATGCGTTATGCGTTATGCGTTATGCGTTATGCGTTATGCGTTATGCGTTATGAGTTATGCGTTATGCGTTATGCGTTATGCGTTATGCGTTATGCGTTATGCGTTATGCGTTATGCGTTATGCGTTATGCGTTATGCGTTATGCGTTATGCGTTATGCGTTATGCGTTATGCGTTATGCGTTATGCGTTATGCGTTATGCGTTATGCGTTATGCGTTATGCGTTATGCGTTATGCGTTATGCGTTATGCGTTATGCGTTATGCGTTATGCGTTATGCGTTATGCGTTATGCGTTATGCGTTATGCGTTATGCGTTATGCGTTATGCGTTATGCGTTATGCGTTATGCGTTATGCGTTATGCGTTATGCGTTATGCGTTATGCGTTATGCGTTATGCGTTATGCGTTATGCGTTATGCGTTATGCGTTATGCGTTATGCGTTATGCGTTATGCGTTATGCGTTATGCGTTATGCGTTATGCGTTATGCGTTATGCGTTATGCGTTATGCGTTATGCGTTATGCGTTATGCGTTATGCGTTATGCGTTATGCGTTATGCGTTATGCGTTATGAGTTATGCGTTATGCGTTATGCGTTATGCGTTATTCGTTATGCGTTGTGCGTTGTGCGTTATGCGTTCTGCGTTATGCGTTATGCGTTATGCGTTATGCTTTGTAGGATATGAGTTAGGCGTTATGCGTTATGCGATATGCGTTATGCGTTATGCGTTATGCGTTGTGCGTTATGCGTTATGCGTTATGCGTTATGCGTTATGCGTTATGCGTTATGCGTTATGCGTTATGCGTTATGCGTTATGCGTTATGCGTTATGCGTTATGCGTTATGCGTTATGCGTTATGCGTTATGCGTTATGCGTTATGCGTTATGCCATATGCGTTATGCGTTATGCGTTATGCGTTATGCGTTATGCGTTATGCGTTATGCGTTATGCGTTATGCGTTGTGCGTTGTGCGTTGTGCGTTGTGCGTTGTGCGTTGTGCGTTATGCGTTATGAGTTATGCGTTATGCGTTATGTGTTATGGATTTGCGTTGTGCGTTGTGCGTTATGCGTTATGCGTTATGCGTTATGCGTTATGCGTTATGCGTTATGCGTTATGCGTTATGCGTTGTGCGTTGTGCGTTGTGCGTTGTGCGTTGTGCGTTGTGCGTTATGCGTTATGAGTTATGCGTTATGCGTTATGTGTTATGGATTTGCGTTGTGCGTTGTGCGTTATGCGTTATGCGTTATGCGTTATGCGTTATGCGTTGTGCGTTATGCGTTATGCGTTATGCGGTATGCGTTATGCGTTGTGCGTTGTGCGTTGTGCGTTGTGCGTTATGCGTTATGCGTTATGCGTTATGCGTTATGCGTTATGCGTTATGCTTTGTAGGATATGAGTTAGGCGTTATGCGTTATGCGATATGCGTTATGCGTTATGCGTTATGCGTTGTGCGTTATGCGTTATGTGTTATGGATTTGCGTGATGCGTTATGCGTTATGAGTTATGCGATATGCGTTATGGGTTATGGGTTATGCGTTATGTGTTATGGATTTGCGTTGTGCGTTGTGCGTTATGCGTTATGCGTTATGCGTTATGCGTTATGCGTTATGCGTTATGCGTTATGCGTTATGCGTTATGCGTTATGCGTTATGCGTTATGCGTTATGCGTTATGCGTTATGCGTTATGCGTTATGCGTTGTGCGTTATGCGTTATCCGTTATGCGGTATGCGTTATGCGTTGTGCGTTGTGCGTTGTGCGTTGTGCGTTATGCGTTATGCGTTATGCGTTATGCGTTAGGCGTTATGCGTTATGCGTTATGCGTTATGCGTTATGCGTTATGCGTTATGCGTTATGCGTTATGCGTTATGCGTTATGCGTTATGCGTTATGCGTTATGCGTTATGCGTTATGCGTTATGCGTTATGCGTTATGCGTTATGCGTTATGCGTTATGCGTTATGCGTTATGCGTTATGCGTTATGCGTTATGACGTTATGCGTTATGCGTTATGCGTTATGCGTTATGCGTTATGCGTTATGCGTTATGCGTTATGCGTTATGCGTTATGCGTTATGCGTTATGCGTTATGCGTTATGCGTTATGCGTTATGCGTTATGCGTTATGCGTTATGCGTTATGCGTTATGCGTTATGCGTTATGCGTTATGCGTTATGCGTTATGCGTTATGCGTTATGCGTTATGCGTTATGCGTTATGCGTTATGCGTTATGCGTTATGCGTTATGCGTTATGCGTTATGCGTTATGCGTTATGCGTTGTGCGTTGTGCGTTGTGCGTTGTGCGTTGTGCGTTATGCGTTATGAGTTATGCGTTATGCGTTATGCGTTATGCGTTATGCGTTATGCGTTATGCGTTATGCGTTATGCCTTATGCGTTATGCGTTATGCGTTATGCGTTATGCGTTATGCGTTATGCGTTATGCGTTATGCGTTATGCGTTATGCGTTATGCGTTATGCGTTATGCGTTATGCGTTATGCGTTATGCGTTATGCGTTATGCGTTATGCGTTATGCGTTATGCGTTATGCGTTATGCGTTATGCGTTATGCGTTATGCGTTATGCGTTATGCGTTATGAGTTATGCGTTATGCGTTATGCGTTATGCGTTATGCGTTATGCGTTATGCGTTATGCGTTATGCGTTATGCGTTATGCGTTATGCGTTATGCGTTATGCGTTATGCGTTATGCGTAATGGGCTCTGCGTTATGCTTTGTAGGTTATGCGTTATGCGTTATGCGTTCTGCGTTATGCGTAATGGGCTCTGCGTTATGCTTTGTAGGTTATGCGTTATGCGTTATGCGTTCTGCGTTATGCGTTGTGCGTTGTGCGTTATGCGTTATGCGTTATGCGTTATGCGTTATGCGTTATGCGTTATGCGTTATGCGTTATGCGTTATGCGTTCTGCGTTGTGCGTTGTGCGTTATGCGTTATGCGTTATGCGTTATGCGTTGTCCGTTGTGCGTTGTGCGTTGTGCGTTATGCGTTATGCGTTATGCGTTATGCGTTATGCGTTATGCGTTATGCGTAATGCGTTGTGCGTTATGCGTTATGCGTTATGCGTTATGCGTTATGCGTTATGCGTTATGCGTTATGCGTTATGCGTTATGCGTTATGCGTTATGCGTTATGCGTTATGCGTTATGCGTTATGCGTTATGCGTTATGCGTTATGCGTTATGCGTTATGCGTTATGCGTTATGCGTTATGCGTTATGCGTTATGCGTTATGCGTTATGCGTTATGCGTTATGCGTTATGCGTTATGCGTTACGCGTTACGCGTTATGCGTTATGCGTTATGCGTTATGCGTTACGCGTTACGCGTTATGCGTTATGCGTTATGCGTTATGCGTTATGCGTTATGCGTTATGCGTTATGCGTTATGCGTTATACGTTATGCGTTGTGCGTTGTGCGTTATGCGTTCTGCGTTATGTGTTATGCGTTATGCGTTATGCGTTGTGCGTTGTGCGTTATGCGTTCTGCGTTATGCGTTCTGCGTTATGCGTTATGCGTTATGCGTTATGCGTTATGCGTTATGCGTTATGCCTTATGCGTTATGCGTTATGCGTTATGCGTTATGCGTTATGCGTTATGCGTTATGCGTTATGCGTTATGCGTTATGCGTTATGCGTTATGCGTTATGCGTTATGCGTTATGCGTTATGCGTTATGCGTTATGCGTTATGCGTTATGCGTTATGCGTTATGCGTTATGCGTTATGCGTTATGCGTTATGCGTTATGCGTTATGCGTTATGCGTTATGCGTTATGCGTTATGCGTTATGCGTTATGCGTTATGCGTTATGCGTTATGCGTTATGCGTTATGCGTTATGCGTTATGCGTTATGCGTTATGCGTTATGCGTTATGCGTTATGAGTTATGCGTTATGCGTTATGCGTTATGCGTTATGCGTTATGCGTTATGCGTTATGCGTTATGCGTTTTGCGTTATGCGTTATGCGTTATGCGTTATGCGTTATGCCTTATGCGTTATGCGTTATGCGTTATGCGTTATGCGTTATGCGTTATGCGTTATGCGTTATGCGTTATGCGTTATGCGTTATGCGTTATGCGTTATGCGTTATGCGTTATGCGTTATGCGTTATGCGTTATGCGTTATGCGTTATGCGTTATGCGTTATGCGTTATGCGTTATGCGTTATGCGTTATGCGTTATGCGTTATGCGTTATGCGTTATGCGTTATGCGTTATGCGTTATGCGTTATGCGTTATGCGTTATGCGTTATGCGTTATGCGTTATGCGTTATGCGTTATGCGTTATGCGTTATGCGTTATGCGTTATGCGTTATGCGTTATGCGTTATGCGTTATGCGTTATGCGTTATGCGTTATGCGTTATGCGTTATGCGTTATGCGTTATGCGTTATGCGTTATGCGTTATGCGTTATGCGTTATGAGTTATGCGTTATGCGTTATGCGTTATGCGTTATGCGTTATGCGTTATGCGTTATGCGTTATGCGTTATGCGTTATGCGTAATGGGCTCTGCGTTATGCTTTGTAGGTTATGCGTTATGCGTTATGCGTTCTGCGTTATGCGTAATGGGCTCTGCGTTATGGTTTGTAGGTTATGCGTTATGCGTTATGCGTTCTGCGTTATGCGTTGTGCGTTGTGCGTTATGCGTTATGCGTTATGCGTTATGCGTTATGCGTTATGCGTTATGCGTTATGCGTTATGCGTTATGCGTTATGCGTTCTGCGTTGTGCGTTGTGCGTTATGCGTTATGCGTTATGCGTTATGCGTTGTCCGTTGTGCGTTGTGCGTTGTGCGTTATGCGTTATGCGTTATGCGTTATGCGTTATGCGTTATGCGTTATGCGTAATGCGTTGTGCGTTATGCGTTATGCGTTATGCGTTATGCGTTATGCGTTATGCGTTATGCGTTATGCGTTATGCGTTATGCGTTATGCGTTATGCGTTATGCGTTATGCGTTATGCGTTATGCGTTATGCGTTATGCGTTATGCGTTATGCGTTATGCGTTATGCGTTATGCGTTATGCGTTATGCGTTATGCGTTATGCGTTATGCGTTATGCGTTATGCGTTATGCGTTATGCGTTATGCGTTATGCGTTATGCGTTATGCGTTATGCGTTATGCGTTATGCGTTATGCGTTATGCGTTATGCGTTATGCGTTATGCGTTATGCGTTATGCGTTATGCGTTATGAGTTATGCGTTATGCGTTATGCGTTATGCGTTATGCGTTATGCGTTATGCGTTATGCGTTATGCGTTATGCGTTATGCGTTATGCGTTATGCGTTATGCGTTATGGGCTCTGCGTTATGCTTTGTAGGTTATGCGTTATGCGTTATGCGTTCTGCGTTATGCGTAATGGGCTCTGCGTTATGCTTTGTAGGTTATGCGTTATGCGTTCTGCGTTATGCGTTGTGCGTTGTGCGTTATGCGTTATGCGTTATGCGTTATGCGTTATGCGTTATGCGTTATGCGTTATGCGTTATGCGTTATGCGTTATGCGTTCTGCGTTGTGCGTTGTGCGTTATGCGTTATGCGTTATGCGTTATGCGTTGTCCGTTGTGCGTTGTGCGTTGTGCGTTATGCGTTATGCGTTATGCGTTATGCGTTATGCGTTATGCGTTATGCGTAATGCGTTGTGCGTTATGCGTTATGCGTTATGCGTTATGCGTTATGCGTTATGCGTTATGCGTTATGCGTTATGCGTTATGCGTTATGCGTTATGCGTTATGCGTTATGCGTTATGCGTTATGCGTTATGCGTTATGCGTTATGCGTTATGCGTTATGCGTTATGCGTTATGCGTTATGCGTTATGCGTTATGCGTTATGCGTTATGCGTTATGCGTTATGCGTTATGCGTTATGCGTTATGCGTTATGCGTTATGCGTTATGCGTTATGCCTTATGCGTTATGCGTTATGCGTTATGCGTTATGCGTTATGCGTTATGCGTTATGCGTTATGCGTTATGCGTTATGCGTTATGCGTTATGCGTTATGCGTTATGCGTTATGCGTTATGCGTTATGCGTTATGCGTTATGCGTTATGCGTTATGCGTTATGCGTTATGCGTTATGCGTTATGCGTTATGCGTTATGCGTTATGCGTTATGCGTTATGCGTTATGCGTTATGCGTTATGCGTTATGCGTTATGCGTTATGCGTTATGCGTTATGCGTTATGCGTTATGCGTTATGCGTTATGCGTTATGCGTTATGCGTTATGCGTTATGCGTTATGAGTTATGCGTTATGCGTTATGCGTTATGCGTTATGCGTTATGCGTTATGCGTTATGCGTTATGCGTTATGCGTTATGCGTTATGCGTTATGCGTTATGCGTTATGCGTTATGGGCTCTGCGTTATGCTTTGTAGGTTATGCGTTATGCGTTATGCGTTCTGCGTTATGCGTAATGGGCTCTGCGTTATGCTTTGTAGGTTATGCGTTATGCGTTCTGCGTTATGCGTTGTGCGTTGTGCGTTATGCGTTATGCGTTATGCGTTATGCGTTATGCGTTATGCGTTATGCGTTATGCGTTATGCGTTATGCGTTATGCGTTATGCGTTATGCGTTATGCGTTCTGCGTTGTGCGTTGTGCGTTATGCGTTATGCGTTATGCGTTATGCGTTGTCCGTTGTGCGTTGTGCGTTGTGCGTTATGCGTTATGCGTTATGCGTTATGCGTTATGCGTTATGCGTTATGCGTAATGCGTTGTGCGTTTTGCGTTATGCGTTATGCGTTATGCGTTATGCGTTATGCGTTATGCGTTATGCGTTATGCGTTATGCGTTATGCGTTCTGCGTTGTGCGTTGTGCGTTATGCGTTATGCGTTATGCGTTATGCGTTGTCCGTTGTGCGTTGTGCGTTGTGCGTTATGCGTTATGCGTTATGCGTTATGCGTTATGCGTTATGCGTAATGCGTTGTGCGTTATGCGTTATGCGTTATGCGTTATGCGTTATGCGTTATGCGTTATGCGTTATGCGTTATGCGTTATGCGTTATGCGTTATGCGTTATGCGTTATGCGTTATGCGTTATGCGTTATGCGTTATGCGTTATGCGTTATGCGTTATGCGTTATGCGTTATGCGTTATGCGTTACGCGTTATGCGTTATGCGTTATGCGTTATGCGTTATGCGTTACGCGTTATGCGTTATGCGTTATGCGTTATGCGTTATGCGTTATGCGTTATGCGTTATGCGTTATGCGTTATGCGTTATGCGTTATGCGTTATGCGTTATGCGTTATGCGTTATGCGTTATGCGTTATGCGTTATGCGTTATGCGTTATGCGTTATGCGTTATGAGTTATGCGTTATGCGTTATGCGTTATGCGTTATGCGTTATGCGTTATGCGTTATGCGTTATGCGTTATGCGTTATGCGTAATGGGCTCTGCGTTATGCTTTGTAGGTTATGCGTTATGCGTTATGCGTTCTGCGTTATGCGTAATGGGCTCTGCGTTATGCTTTGTAGGTTATGCGTTATGCGTTATGCGTTCTGCGTTATGCGTTGTGCGTTGTGCGTTATGCGTTATGCGTTATGCGTTATGCGTTATGCGTTATGCGTTATGCGTTATGCGTTATGCGTTATGCGTTCTGCGTTGTGCGTTGTGCGTTATGCGTTATGCGTTATGCGTTATGCGTTGTCCGTTGTGCGTTGTGCGTTGTGCGTTATGCGTTATGCGTTATGCGTTATGCGTTATGCGTTATGCGTTATGCGTAATGCGTTGTGCGTTATGCGTTATGCGTTATGCGTTATGCGTTATGCGTTATGCGTTATGCGTTATGCGTTATGCGTTATGCGTTATGCGTTATGCGTTATGCGTTATGCGTTATGCGTTATGCGTTATGCGTTATGCGTTATGCGTTATGCGTTATGCGTTATGCGTTATGCGTTATGCGTTATGCGTTATGCGTTATGCGTTATGCGTTATGCGTTATGCGTTATGCGTTATGCGTTATGCGTTACGCGTTATGCGTTATGCGTTATGCGTTATGCGTTACGCGTTACGCGTTATGCGTTATGCGTTATGCGTTATGCGTTATGCGTTATGCGTTATGCGTTATGCGTTATGCGTTATGCGTTATGCGTTATGCGTTATGCGTTATGCGTTATGCGTTATGCGTTATGCGTTATGCGTTATGCGTTATGCGTTATGCGTTATGCGTTATGCGTTATGCGTTATGCGTTATGCGTTATGCGTTATGAGTTATGCGTTATGCGTTATGCGTTATGCGTTATGCGTTATGCGTTATGCGTTATGCGTTATGCGTTATGCGTTATGCGTTATGCGTTATGCGTTATGCGTTATGCGTTATGCGTTATGCGTTATGCGTTATGCGTTATGCGTTATGCGTTATGCGTTATGCGTTATGCGTTATGCGTTATGCGTTATGCGTTATGCGTTATGCGTTATGCGTTATGCGTTATGCGTTATGCGTTATGCGTTATGCGTTATGCGTTATGCGTTATGCGTTATGCGTTATGCGTTATGCGTTATGCGTTATGCGTTATGCGTTATGCGTTATGCGTTATGCGTTATGCGTTATGCGTTATGCGTTATGCGTTATGCGTTATGCGTTATGCGTTATGCGTTATGCGTTATGCGTTATGCGTTATGCGTTATGCGTTATGCGTTATGCGTTATGCGTTATGCGTTATGCGTTATGCGTTATGCGTTATGCGTTATGCGTTATGCGTTATGAGTTATGCGTTATGCGTTATGCGTTATGCGTTATTCGTTATGCGTTGTGCGTTGTGCGTTATGCGTTCTGCGTTATGCGTTATGCGTTATGCGTTATGCTTTGTAGGATATGAGTTAGGCGTTATGCGTTATGCGATATGCGTTATGCGTTATGCGTTATGCGTTGTGCGTTATGCGTTATGCGTTATGCGTTATGCGTTATGCGTTATGCGTTATGCGTTATGCGTTATGCGTTATGCGTTATGCGTTATGCGTTATGCGTTATGCGTTATGCGTTATGCGTTATGCGTTATGCGTTATGCGTTATGCGTTATGCCATATGCGTTATGCGTTATGCGTTATGCGTTATGCGTTATGCGTTATGCGTTATGCGTTATGCGTTATGCGTTATGCGTTATGCGTTATGCGTTATGCGTTATGCGTTATGCGTTATGCGTTATGCGTTATGCGTTATGCGTTATGCGTTATGCGTTGTGCGTTGTGCGTTGTGCGTTGTGCGTTGTGCGTTATGCGTTATGAGTTATGCGTTATGCGTTATGTGTTATGGATTTGCGTTGTGCGTTGTGCGTTATGCGTTATGCGTTATGCGTTATGCGTTATGCGTTATGCGTTATGCGTTATGCGTTATGCGTTGTGCGTTATGCGTTATGCGTTATGCGGTATGCGTTATGCGTTGTGCGTTGTGCGTTGTGCGTTGTGCGTTATGCGTTATGCGTTATGCGTTATGCGTTATGCATTATGCGTTATGCGTTATGCGTTATGCGTTATGCGTTATGCGTTATGCGTTATGCGTTATGCGTTATGCGTTATGCGTTATGCGTTATGCGTTATGCGTTATGCGTTATGCGTTATGCGTTATGCGTTATGCGTTATGCGTTATGCGTTATGCGTTATGCGTTATGCGTTATGCGTTATGCGTTATGCGTTATGCGTTATGCGTTATGCGTTATGCGTTATGCGTTATGCGTTATGCGTTATGCGTTATGCGTTATGCGTTATGCGTTATGCGTTATGCGTTATGCGTTATGCCATATGCGTTATGCGTTATGCGTTATGCGTTATGCGTTATGCGTTATGCGTTATGCGTTATGCGTTATGCGTTATGCGTTATGCGTTATGCGTTATGCGTTATGCGTTATGCGTTATGCGTTATGCGTTATGCGTTATGCGTTATGCGTTATGCGTTGTGCGTTGTGCGTTGTGCGTTGTGCGTTGTGCGTTATGCGTTATGAGTTATGCGTTATGCGTTATGTGTTATGGATTTGCGTTGTGCGTTGTGCGTTATGCGTTATGCGTTATGCGTTATGCGTTATGCGTTATGCGTTATGCGTTATGCGTTATGCGTTGTGCGTTATGCGTTATGCGTTATGCGGTATGCGTTATGCGTTGTGCGTTGTGCGTTGTGCGTTGTGCGTTATGCGTTATGCGTTATGCATTATGCGTTATGCGTTATGCGTTATGCGTTATGCGTTATGCGTTATGCGTTATGCGTTATGCGTTATGCGTTATGCGTTATGCGTTATGCGTTATGCGTTATGCGTTATGCGTTATGCGTTATGCGTTATGCGTTATGCGTTATGCGTTATGCGTTATGCGTTATGCGTTATGCGTTGTGCGTTGTGCGTTGTGCGTTGTGCGTTGTGCGTTATGCGTTATGAGTTATGCGTTATGCGTTATGTGTTATGGATTTGCGTTGTGCGTTGTGCGTTATGCGTTATGCGTTATGCGTTATGCGTTATGCGTTATGCGTTATGCGTTATGCGTTATGCGTTGTGCGTTATGCGTTATGCGTTATGCGGTATGCGTTATGCGTTGTGCGTTGTGCGTTGTGCGTTGTGCGTTATGCGTTATGCGTTATGCATTATGCGTTATGCGTTATGCGTTATGCGTTATGCGTTATGCGTTATGCGTTATGCGTTATGCGTTATGCGTTATGCGTTATGCGTTATGCGTTATGCGTTATGCGTTATGCGTTATGCGTTATGCGTTATGCGTTATGCGTTATGCGTTATGCGTTATGCGTTATGCGTTATGCGTTATGCGTTATGCGTTATGCGTTATGCGTTATGCGTTATGCGTTATGCGTTATGCGTTATGCGTTATGCGTTATGCGTTATGCGTTATGCGTTATGCGTTATGCGTTATGCGTTATGCGTTATGCGTTATGCGTTGTGCGTTGTGCGTTGTGCGTTATGCGTTATGCGTTATGCGTTATGAGTTATGCGTTATGCGTTATGCGTTATGCGTTATGCGTTATGTGTTAAGCGTTATGCGTTATGCGTTATGCGTTATGCGTTATGCGTTATGCGTTATGCGTTATGCGTTGTGCGTTGTGCGTTGTGCGTTATGCGTTCTGCGTTATGCGTTATGCGTTATGCGTTATGCGTTATGCGTTATGCGTTATGCGTTATGCGTTATGCGTTATGCGTTATGCGTTATGCGTTATGCGTTATGCGTTATGCGTTATGCGTTATGCGTTATGCGTTATGCGTTATGCGTTATGCGTTATGCGTTATGCGTTATGCGTTATGCGTTATGAGTTATGCGTTATGCGTTATGCGTTATGCGTTATGCGTTATGCGTTATGCGTTATGCGTTATGCGTTATGCGTTATGCGTTATGCGTTATGCGTTATGCGTTATGCGTTATGCGTTATGCGTTATGCGTTATGCGTTATGCGTTATGCGTTATGCGTTATGCGTTATGCGTTATGCGTTATGCGTTATGCGTTATGCGTTATGCGTTATGCGTTATGCGTTATGCGTTATGCGTTATGCGTTATGCGTTATGCGTTATGCGTTATGCGTTATGCGTTATGCGTTATGCGTTATGCGTTATGCGTTATGCGTTATGCGTTATGCGTTATGCGTTATGCGTTATGCGTTATGCGTTATGCGTTATGCGTTATGCGTTATGCGTTATGCGTTATGCGTTATGCGTTATGCGTTATGCGTTATGCGTTATGCGTTATGCGTTATGCGTTATGCGTTATGCGTTATGAGTTATGCGTTATGCGTTATGCGTTATGCGTTATTCGTTATGCGTTGTGCGTTGTGCGTTATGCGTTCTGCGTTATGCGTTATGCGTTATGCGTTATGCTTTGTAGGATATGAGTTAGGCGTTATGCGTTATGCGATATGCGTTATGCGTTATGCGTTATGCGTTGTGCGTTATGCGTTATGCGTTATGCGTTATGCGTTATGCGTTATGCGTTATGAGTTATGCGTTATGCGTTATGCGTTATGCGTTATGCGTTATGTGTTAAGCGTTATGCGTTATGCGTTATGCGTTATGCGTTATGCGTTATGCGTTATGCGTTATGCGTTGTGCGTTGTGCGTTGTGCGTTATGCGTTCTGCGTTATGCGTTATGCGTTATGCGTTATGCTTTGTAGGATATGAGTTAGGCGTTATGCGTTATGCGATATGCGTTATGCGTTATGCGTTATGCGTTGTGCGTTATGCGTTATGTGTTATGGATTTGCGTTATGCGTTATGCGTTGTGCCTTATGCGTTATGCGTTATGCGTTATGCGTTATGGGCTCTGCGTTGTGCGTTATGCGTTATGAGTTATGCGATATGCGTTATGGGTTATGCATTATGCGTTATGGGCTCTGCGTTATGCGTTGTGCGTTACGCGTTATGCGTTATGCGTTATGCGTTATGCGTTAAGCGTTATGCGTTATGCGTTATGCGTTATGCGTTATGCGTTATGCGTTATGCGTTATGCGTTATGCGTTATGCGTTATGCGTTATGCGTTCTGCGTTGTGCGTTATGCGTTATGCGTTATGCGTTATGCGTTGTGCGTTATGCGTTATGCGTTATGCGTTTTGCGTTATGCGTTATGCGTTATGCGTTATGCGTTATGCGTTATGCGTTATGCGTTATGCGTTATGCGTTATGCGTTATGCGTTATGCGTTATGCGTTATGCGTTATGCGTTATGCGTTATGCGTTATGCGTTATGCGTTATGCGTTATGCGTTATGCGTTATGCGTTATGCGTTATGCGTTATGCGTTATGCGTTATGCGTTATGCGTTATGCGTTATGCGTTATGCGTTATGCGTTATGCGTTATGCGTTATGCGTTATGCGTTATGCGTTATGCGTTATGCGTTATGCGTTATGCGTTATGCGTTATGCGTTATGAGTTATGCGTTATGCGTTATGCGTTATGCGTTATGGGTTATGCGTTATGCGTTATGCGTTATGCGTTATGCGTTATGCGTTATGCGTTATGCGTTATGCGTTATGCGTTATGCGTTATGCGTTATGCGTTATGCGTTATGCGTTATGCGTTATGCGTTATGCGTTATGCGTTATGCGTTATGCGTTATGCGTTATGCGTTATGCGTTATGCGTTATGCGTTATGCGTTATGCGTTATGCGTTATGCGTTATGCGTTATGCGTTATGCGTTATGCGTTATGCGTTATGCGTTATGCGTTATGCGTTATGCGTTATGCGTTATGCGTTATGCGTTATGCGTTATGCGTTATGCGTTATGCGTTATGCGTTATGCGTTATGCGTTATGCGTTATGCGTTATGCGTTATGCGTTATGCGTTGTGCGTTGTGCGTTGTGCGTTATGCGTTATGCGTTATGCGTTATGAGTTATGCGTTATGCGTTATGCGTTATGCGTTATGTGTTAAGCGTTATGCGTTATGCGTTATGCGTTATGCGTTATGCGTTATGCGTTATGCGTTATGCGTTGTGCGTTGTGCGTTGTGCGTTATGCGTTCTGCGTTATGCGTTATGCGTTATGCGTTATGCGTTATGCGTTATGCGTTATGCGTTATGCGTTATGCGTTATGCGTTATGCGTTATGCGTTATGCGTTATGCGTTATGCGTTATGCGTTATGCGTTATGCGTTATGCGTTATGCGTTATGCGTTATGCGTTATGCGTTATGCGTTATGCGTTATGCGTTATGAGTTATGCGTTATGCGTTATGCGTTATGCGTTATGCGTTATGCGTTATGCGTTATGCGTTATGCGTTATGCGTTATGCGTTATGCGTTATGCGTTATGCGTTATGCGTTATGCGTTATGCGTTATGCGTTATGCGTTATGCGTTATGCGTTATGCGTTATGCGTTATGCGTTATGCGTTATGCGTTATGCGTTATGCGTTATGCGTTATGCGTTATGCGTTATGCGTTATGCGTTATGCGTTATGCGTTATGCGTTATGCGTTATGCGTTATGCGTTATGCGTTATGCGTTATGCGTTATGCGTTATGCGTTATGCGTTATGCGTTATGCGTTATGCGTTATGCGTTATGCGTTATGCGTTATGCGTTATGCGTTATGCGTTATGCGTTATGCGTTATGCGTTATGCGTTATGCGTTATGCGTTATGCGTTATGCGTTATGCGTTATGCGTTATGCGTTATGAGTTATGCGTTATGCGTTATGCGTTATGCGTTATTCGTTATGCGTTGTGCGTTGTGCGTTATGCGTTCTGCGTTATGCGTTATGCGTTATGCGTTATGCTTTGTAGGATATGAGTTAGGCGTTATGCGTTATGCGATATGCGTTATGCGTTATGCGTTATGCGTTGTGCGTTATGCGTTATGCGTTATGCGTTATGCGTTATGCGTTATGCGTTATGAGTTATGCGTTATGCGTTATGCGTTATGCGTTATGCGTTATGTGTTAAGCGTTATGCGTTATGCGTTATGCGTTATGCGTTATGCGTTATGCGTTATGCGTTATGCGTTGTGCGTTGTGCGTTGTGCGTTATGCGTTCTGCGTTATGCGTTATGCGTTATGCGTTATGCTTTGTAGGATATGAGTTAGGCGTTATGCGTTATGCGATATGCGTTATGCGTTATGCGTTATGCGTTGTGCGTTATGCGTTATGTGTTATGGATTTGCGTTATGCGTTATGCGTTGTGCCTTATGCGTTATGCGTTATGCGTTATGCGTTATGGGCTCTGCGTTGTGCGTTATGCGTTATGAGTTATGCGATATGCGTTATGGGTTATGCATTATGCGTTATGGGCTCTGCGTTATGCGTTGTGCGTTACGCGTTATGCGTTATGCGTTATGCGTTATGCGTTAAGCGTTATGCGTTATGCGTTATGCGTTATGCGTTATGCGTTATGCGTTATGCGTTATGCGTTATGCGTTATGCGTTATGCGTTATGCGTTATGCGTTCTGCGTTGTGCGTTATGCGTTATGCGTTATGCGTTGTGCGTTGTGCGTTATGCGTTATGCGTTATGCGTTTTGCGTTATGCGTTATGCGTTATGCGTTATGCGTTATGCGTTATGCGTTATGCGTTATGCGTTATGCGTTATGCGTTATGCGTTATGCGTTATGCGTTATGCGTTATGCGTTATGCGTTATGCGTTATGCGTTATGCGTTATGCGTTATGCGTTATGCGTTATGCGTTATGCGTTATGCGTTATGCGTTATGCGTTATGCGTTATGCGTTATGCGTTATGCGTTATGCGTTATGCGTTATGCGTTATGCGTTATGCGTTATGCGTTATGCGTTATGCGTTATGCGTTATGCGTTATGCGTTATGCGTTATGCGTTATGCGTTATGCGTTATGAGTTATGCGTTATGCGTTATGCGTTATGCGTTATGGGTTATGCGTTATGCGTTATGCGTTATGCGTTATGCGTTATGCGTTATGCGTTATGCGTTATGCGTTATGCGTTATGCGTTATGCGTTATGCGTTATGCGTTATGCGTTATGCGTTATGCGTTATGCGTTATGCGTTATGCGTTATGCGTTATGCGTTATGCGTTATGCGTTATGCGTTATGCGTTATGCGTTATGCGTTATGCGTTATGCGTTATGCGTTATGCGTTATGCGTTATGCGTTATGCGTTATGCGTTATGCGTTATGCGTTATGCGTTATGCGTTATGCGTTATGCGTTATGCGTTATGCGTTATGCGTTATGCGTTATGCGTTATGCGTTATGCGTTATGCGTTATGCGTTATGCGTTATGCGTTATGCGTTATGCGTTATGCGTTATGCGTTATGCGTTATGCGTTATGCGTTATGCGTTATGCGTTATGCGTTATGCGTTATGCGTTATGCGTTATGCGTTATGCGTTATGCGTTATGCGTTATGCGTTATGCGTTATGCGTTATGCGTTATGCGTTATGCGTTATGCGTTATGCGTTATGCGTTATGCGTTATGCGTTATGCGTTATGCGTTATGCGTTATGCGTTATGCGTTATGCGTTATGCGTTATGCGTTATGCGTTATGCGTTATGCGGTATGCGTTATGCGTTATGCGTTATGCGTTATGCGTTATGCGTTATGCGTTATGCGTTATGCGTTATGCGTAATGGGCTCTGCGTTATGCTTTGTAGGTTATGCGTTATGCGTTATGCGTTCTGCGTTATGCGTTGTGCGTTGTGCGTTATGCGTTATGCGTTATGCGTTATGCGTTATGCGTTATGCGTTCTGCGTTGTGCGTTGTGCGTTATGCGTTATGCGTTATGCGTTATGCGTTGTCCGTTGTGCGTTGTGCGTTGTGCGTTATGCGTTATGCGTTATGCGTTATGCGTAATGCGTTGTGCGTTATGCGGTATGCGTTATGCGTTATGCGTTATGCGTTATGCGTTATGCGTTATGCGTTATGCGTTATGCGTTATGCGTTATGCGTTATGCGTTATGCGTTATCCGTTATGCGTTATGCGTTATGCGTTATGCGTTATGCGTTATGCGTTATGCGTTATGCGTTATGCGTCATGCGTTATCCGTTATCCGTTATCCGTTATGCGTTATGCGTTATGCGTTATGCGTTATGCGTTATGCGTTATGCGTTATGCGTTATGCGTTATGCGTTATGCGTTATGCGTTATGCGTTATGCGTTATGCGTTATGCGTTATGCGTTATGCGTTATGCGTTATCCGTTATGCGTTATGCGTTATGCGTTATCCGTTATGCGTTATGCGTTATGCGTTATGCGTTAAGCGTTATGCGTTATGCGTTATGCGATATGCGTTATGCGATATGCGTTATGCGTTATGCGTTATGCGTTATGCGTTATGCGTTATGCGTTATGCGTTATGCGTTATGCGTTATGCGTTATGCGTTATGCGTTATGCGTTATGCGTTATGCGTTATGCGTTATGCGTTATGCGTTATGCGTTATGCGTTATGCGTTATGCGTTATGCGTTATGCGTTATGCGTTATGCGTTATGCGTTATGCGTTATGCGTTATGCGTTATGCGTTATGCGTTATGCGTTATGCGTTATGCGTTATGCGTTATGCGTTATGCGTTATGCGTTATGCGTTATGCGTTATGCGTTATGCGTTATGCGTTATGCGTTATGCGTTATGCGTTATGCGTTATGCGTTATGCGTTATGCGTTATGCGTTATGCGTTATGCGTTATGCGTTATGCGTTATGCGTTATGCGTTATGCGTTATGCGTTATGCGTTATGCGTTATGCGTTATGCGTTATGCGTTATGCGTTATGCGTTATGCGTTATGCGTTATGCGTTATGCGTTATGCGTTATGCGTTATGAGTTATGCGTTATGCGTTATGCGTTATGGGTTATGCGTTATGCGTTATGCGTTATGCGTTATGCGTTATGCGTTATGCGTTATGCGTTATGCGTTATGCGTTATGCGTTATGCGTTATGCGTTATGCGTTATGCGTTATGCGTTATGCGTTATGCGTTATGCGTTATGCGTTATGCGTTATGCGTTATGCGTTATGCGTTATGCGTTATGCGTTATGCGTTATGCGTTATGCGTTATGCGTTATGCGTTATGCGTTATGCGTTATGCGTTATGCGTTATGCGTTATGCGTTATGCGTTATGCGTTATGCGTTATGCGGTATGCGTTATGCGTTATGCGTTATGCGTTATGCGTTATGCGTTATGCGTTATGCGTTATGCGTTATGCGTTATGCGTTATGCGTTATGCGTAATGGGCTCTGCGTTATGCTTTGTAGGTTATGCGTTATGCGTTATGCGTTCTGCGTTATGCGTTGTGCGTTGTGCGTTATGCGTTATGCGTTATGCGTTATGCGTTATGCGTTATGCGTTCTGCGTTGTGCGTTGTGCGTTATGCGTTATGCGTTATGCGTTATGCGTTGTCCGTTGTGCGTTGTGCGTTGTGCGTTATGCGTTATGCGTTATGCGTTATGCGTAATGCGTTGTGCGTTATGCGGTATGCGTTATGCGTTATGCGTTATGCGTTATGCGTTATGCGTTATGCGTTATGCGTTATGCGTTATGCGTTATGCGTTATGCGTTATCCGTTATGCGTTATGCGTTATGCGTTATGCGTTATGCGTTATGCGTTATGCGTTATGCGTTATGCGTCATGCGTTATCCGTTATCCGTTATCCGTTATGCGTTATGCGTTATGCGTTATGCGTTATGCGTTATGCGTTATGCGTTATGCGTTATGCGTTATGCGTTATGCGTTATGCGTTATGCGTTATGCGTTATGCGTTATGCGTTATGCGTTATGCGTTATGCGTTATCCGTTATGCGTTATGCGTTATGCGTTATCCGTTATGCGTTATGCGTTATGCGTTATGCGTTAAGCGTTATGCGTTATGCGTTATGCGATATGCGTTATGCGATATGCGTTATGCGTTATGCGTTATGCGTTATGCGTTATGCGTTATGCGTTATGCGTTATGCGTTATGCGTTATGCGTTATGCGTTATGCGTTATGCGTTATGCGTTATGCGTTATGCGTTATGCGTTATGCGTTATGCGTTATGCGTTATGCGTTATGCGTTATGCGTTATGCGTTATGCGTTATGCGTTATGCGTTATGCGTTATGCGTTATGCGTTATGCGTTATGCGTTATGCGTTATGCGTTATGCGTTATGCGTTATGCGTTATGCGTTATGCGTTATGCGTTATGCGTTATGCGTTATGCGTTATGCGTTATGCGTTATGCGTTATGCGTTATGCGTTATGCGTTATGCGTTATGCGTTATGCGTTATGCGTTATGCGTTATGCGTTATGCGTTATGCGTTATGCGTTATGCGTTATGCGTTATGCGTTATGCGTTATGCGTTATGCGTTATGCGTTATGCGTTATGCGTTATGCGTTATGCGTTATGCGGTATGCGTTATGCGTTATGCGTTATGCGTTATGCGTTATGCGTTATGCGTTATGCGTTATGCGTTATGCGTTATGCGTTATGCGTTATGCGTAATGGGCTCTGCGTTATGCTTTGTAGGTTATGCGTTATGCGTTATGCGTTCTGCGTTATGCGTTGTGCGTTGTGCGTTATGCGTTATGCGTTATGCGTTATGCGTTATGCGTTATGCGTTCTGCGTTGTGCGTTGTGCGTTATGCGTTATGCGTTATGCGTTATGCGTTGTCCGTTGTGCGTTGTGCGTTGTGCGTTATGCGTTATGCGTTATGCGTTATGCGTTATGCGTAATGCGTTGTGCGTTATGCGGTATGCGTTATGCGTTATGCGTTATGCGTTATGCGTTATCCGTTATGCGTTATGCGTTATGCGTTATGCGTTATGCGTTATCCGTTATGCGTTATGCGTTATGCGTTATGCGTTATGCGTTATGCGTTATGCGTTATGCGTTATGCGTCATGCGTTATCCGTTATCCGTTATCCGTTATGCGTTATGCGTTATGCGTTATGCGTTATGCGTTATGCGTTATGCGTTATGCGTTATGCGTTATGCGTTATGCGTTATGCGTTATGCGTTATGCGTTATGCGTTATGCGTTATGCGTTATGCGTTATGCGTTATGCGTTATCCGTTATGCGTTATGCGTTATGCGTTATCCGTTATGCGTTATGCGTTATGCGTTATGCGTTAAGCGTTATGCGTTATGCGTTATGCGATATGCGTTATGCGATATGCGTTATGCGTTATGCGTTATGCGTTATGCGTTATGCGTTATGCGTTATGCGTTATGCGTTATGCGTTATGCGTTATGCGTTATGCGTTATGCGTTATGCGTTATGCGTTATGCGTTATGCGTTATGCGTTATGCGTTATGCGTTATGCGTTATGCGTTATGCGTTATGCGTTATGCGTTATGCGTTATGCGTTATGCGTTATGCGTTATGCGTTATGCGTTATGCGTTATGCGTTATGCGTTATGCGTTATGCGTTATGCGTTATGCGTTATGCGTTATGCGTTATGCGTTATGCGTTATGCGTTATGCGTTATGCGTTATGCGTTATGCGTTATGCGTTATGCGTTATGCGTTATGCGTTATGCGTTATGCGTTATGCGTTATGCGTTATGCGTTATGCGTTATGCGTTATGCGTTATGCGTTATGCGTTATGCGTTATGCGTTATGCGTTATGCGTTATGCGTTATGCGTTATGCGTTATGCGGTATGCGTTATGCGTTATGCGTTATGCGTTATGCGTTATGCGTTATGCGTTATGCGTTATGCGTTATGCGTTATGCGTTATGCGTTATGCGTAATGGGCTCTGCGTTATGCTTTGTAGGTTATGCGTTATGCGTTATGCGTTCTGCGTTATGCGTTGTGCGTTGTGCGTTATGCGTTATGCGTTATGCGTTATGCGTTATGCGTTATGCGTTCTGCGTTGTGCGTTGTGCGTTATGCGTTATGCGTTATGCGTTATGCGTTGTCCGTTGTGCGTTGTGCGTTGTGCGTTATGCGTTATGCGTTATGCGTTATGCGTTATGCGTAATGCGTTGTGCGTTATGCGGTATGCGTTATGCGTTATGCGTTATGCGTTATGCGTTATGCGTTATGCGTTATGCGTTATGCGTTATGCGTTATGCGTTATGCGTTATCCGTTATGCGTTATGCGTTATGCGTTATGCGTTATGCGTTATGCGTTATGCGTTATGCGTCATGCGTTATCCGTTATCCGTTATGCGTTATGCGTTATGCGTTATGCGTTATGCGTTATGCGTTATGCGTTATGCGTTATGCGTTATGCGTTATGCGTTATGCGTTATGCGTTATGCGTTATGCGTTATGCGTTATGCGTTATGCGTTATCCGTTATGCGTTATGCGTTATGCGTTATCCGTTATGCGTTATGCGTTATGCGTTATGCGTTAAGCGTTATGCGTTATGCGTTATGCGATATGCGTTATGCGATATGCGTTATGCGTTATGCGTTATGCGTTATGCGTTATGCGTTTTGCGTTATGCGTTATGCGTTATGCGTTATGCGTTATGCGTTATGCGTTATGCGTTATGCGTTATGCGTTATGCGTTATGCGTTATGCGTTATGCGTTATGCGTTATGCGTTATGCGTTATGCGTTATGCGTTATGCGTTATGCGTTATGCGTTATGCGTTATGCGTTATGCGTTATGCGTTATGCTTTGTAGGATATGAGTTAGGCGTTATGCGTTATGCGATATGCTTTATGCGTTGTGCGTTATGCGTTGTGCGTTATGCGTTATGTGTTATGGATTTGCGTTATGCGTTATGCGTTGTGCCTTATGCGTTATGCGTTATGCGTTATGCGTTATGGGCTCTGCGTTGTGCGTTATGCGTTATGAGTTATGCGATATGCGTTATGGGTTATGGGTTATGCGTTATGCGTTATGGGCTCTGCGTTATGCGTTGTGCGTTATGCGTTATGCGTTATGCGTTATGCGTTATGCGTTATGCGTTATGCGTTATGCGTTATGCGTTGTGCGTTGTGCGTTGTGCGTTGTGCGTTGTGCGTTATGCGTTATGCGTTATGCGTTATGCGTTATGCGTTATGCGTTATGCGTTATGCGTTATGCGTTATGCGTTATGCGTTATGCGTTATGCGTTGTGCGTTATGCGTTATGCGTTATGCGATATGCGTTATGCGATATGCGTTATGCGTTATGCGTTATGCGTTATGCGTTATGCGTTATGCGTTATGCGTTATGCGTTATGCGTTATGCGTTATGCGTTATGCGTTATGCGTTATGCGTTATGCGTTATGCGTTATGCGTTATGCGTTATGCGTTATGCGTTATGCGTTATGCGTTATGCGTTATGCGTTATGCGTTATGCGTTATGCGTTATGCGTTATGCGTTATGCGTTATGCGTTATGCGTTATGCGTTATGCGTTATGCGTTATGCGTTATGCGTTATGCGTTATGCGTTATGCGTTATGCGTTATGCGTTATGCGTTATGCGTTATGCGTTATGCGTTATGCGTTATGCGTTATGCGTTATGCGTTATGCGTTATGCGTTATGCGTTATGCGTTATGCGTTATGCGTTATGCGTTATGCGTTATGCGTTATGCGTTATGCGTTATGCGTTATGCGTTATGCGTTATGCGTTATGCGTTATGCGTTATGCGTTATGCGTTATGCGGTATGCGTTATGCGTTATGCGTTATGCGTTATGCGTTATGCGTTATGCGTTATGCGTTATGCGTTATGCGTTATGCGTTATGCGTTATGCGTAATGGGCTCTGCGTTATGCTTTGTAGGTTATGCGTTATGCGTTATGCGTTCTGCGTTATGCGTTGTGCGTTGTGCGTTATGCGTTATGCGTTATGCGTTATGCGTTATGCGTTATGCGTTCTGCGTTGTGCGTTGTGCGTTATGCGTTATGCGTTATGCGTTATGCGTTGTCCGTTGTGCGTTGTGCGTTGTGCGTTATGCGTTATGCGTTATGCGTTATGCGTTATGCGTAATGCGTTGTGCGTTATGCGGTATGCGTTATGCGTTATGCGTTATGCGTTATGCGTTATGCGTTATGCGTTATGCGTTATGCGTTATGCGTTATGCGTTATGCGTTATCCGTTATGCGTTATGCGTTATGCGTTATGCGTTATGCGTTATGCGTTATGCGTTATGCGTCATGCGTTATCCGTTATCCGTTATCCGTTATGCGTTATGCGTTATGCGTTATGCGTTATGCGTTATGCGTTATGCGTTATGCGTTATGCGTTATGCGTTATGCGTTATGCGTTATGCGTTATGCGTTATGCGTTATGCGTTATGCGTTATCCGTTATGCGTTATGCGTTATGCGTTATCCGTTATGCGTTATGCGTTATGCGTTATGCGTTAAGCGTTATGCGTTATGCGTTATGCGATATGCGTTATGCGATATGCGTTATGCGTTATGCGTTATGCGTTATGCGTTATGCGTTATGCGTTATGCGTTATGCGTTATGCGTTATGCGTTATGCGTTATGCGTTATGCGTTATGCGTTATGCGTTATGCGTTATGCGTTATGCGTTATGCGTTATGCGTTATGCGTTATGCGTTATGCGTTATGCGTTATGCGTTATGCGTTATGCGTTATGCGTTATGCGTTATGCGTTATGCTTTGTAGGATATGAGTTAGGCGTTATGCGTTATGCGATATGCTTTATGCGTTGTGCGTTATGCGTTGTGCGTTATGCGTTATGTGTTATGGATTTGCGTTATGCGTTATGCGTTGTGCCTTATGCGTTATGCGTTATGCGTTATGCGTTATGGGCTCTGCGTTGTGCGTTATGCGTTATGAGTTATGCGATATGCGTTATGGGTTATGGGTTATGCGTTATGCGTTATGGGCTCTGCGTTATGCGTTGTGCGTTATGCGTTATGCGTTATGCGTTATGCGTTATGCGTTATGCGTTATGCGTTATGCGTTATGCGTTGTGCGTTGTGCGTTGTGCGTTGTGCGTTGTGCGTTATGCGTTATGCGTTATGCGTTATGCGTTATGCGTTATGCGTTGTGCGTTGTGCGTTGTGCGTTATGCGTTATGCGTTATGCGTTGTGCGTTATGCGTTATGCGTTATGCGTTATGCGTTATGCGTTATGCGTTATGCGTTATGCGTTATGCGTTATGCGTTATGCTTTGTAGGATCTGAGTTAGGCGTTATGCGTTATGCGATATGCGTTATGCGTTATGCGTTGTGCGTTGTGCGTTGTGCGTTGTGCGTTGTGCGTTATGCGTTATGCGTTATGCGTTATGCGTTATGCGTTATGCGTTATGCGTTATGCGTTATGCGTTATGCGTTGTGCGTTGTGCGTTGTGCGTTGTGCGTTGTGCGTTATGCGTTATGCGTTATGCGTTATGCGTTATGCGTTATGCGTTATGCGTTATGCGTTATGCGTTATGCGTTATGCGTTATGCGTTATGCGTTATGCGTTATGCGTTATGCGTTATGCGTTATGCGTTGTGCGTTGTGCGTTATGCGTTCTGCGTTATGCGTTATGCGTTGTGCGTTATGCGTTATGCGTTATGCGTTATGCGTTATGCGTTATGCGTTATGCGTTCTGCGTTGTGCGTTATGCGTTATGCGTTGTGCGTTATGCGTTATGCGTTATGCGTTATGCGTTATGCGTTGTGCGTTGTGCGTTATGCGTTATGCGTTATGCGTTGTGCGTTATGCGTTATGCGGTATGCGTTATGCGTTGTGCGTTGTGCGTTGTGCGTTGTGCGTTATGCGTTATGCGTTATGCGTTATGCGTTATGCGTTATGCGTTATGCGTTATGCGTTATGCGTTATGCGTTATGCGTTATGCGTTATGCGTTATGCGTTATGCGTTATGCGTTATGCGTTATGCGTTATGCGTTATGCGTTATGCGTTATGCGTTATGCGTTATGCGTTATGCGTTATGCGTTATGCGTTATGCCATATGCGTTATGCGTTATGCGTTATGCGTTATGCGTTATGCGTTATGCGTTATGCGTTATGCGTTATGCGTTATGCGTTATGCGTTATGCGTTATGCGTTATGCGTTATGCGTTATGCGTTATGCGTTATGCGTTATGCGTTATGCGTTATGCGTTATGCGTTATGCGTTATGCGTTATGAGTTATGCGATATGCGTTATGGGTTATGGGTTATGCGTTATGCGTTATGGGCTCTGCGTTATGCGTTGTGCGTTATGCCTTATGCGTTATGCGTTATGCGTTATGCGTTGTGCGTTGTGCGTTGTGCGTTGTGCGTTGTGCGTTATGCGTTATGCGTTATGCGTTATGCGTTATGCGTTGTGCGTTGTGCGTTGTGCGTTGTGCGTTATGCGTTATGCGTTATGCGTTATGCGTTGTGCGTTATGCGTTATGCGTTATGCGTTATGCGTTATGCGTTATGCGTTATGCGTTATGCGTTCTGCGTTGTGCGTTATGCGTTATGCGTTGTGCGTTATCCGTTATGCGTTATGCGTTATGCGTTATGCGTTATGCGTTGTGCGTTGTGCGTTATGCGTTATGCGTTATGCGTTATGCGTTGTGCGTTATGCGTTATGCGTTATGCGTTGTGCGTTGTGCGTCGTGCGTTATGCGTTATGCGTTATGCGTTATGTATTATGGATTTTCGTTATGCGTTATGCGTTGTGCGTTATGAGTTATGCGTTATGCGTTATGCGTTATGCGTTATGCGTTATGTGTTAAGCGTTATGCGTTATGCGTTATGCGTTATGCGTTATGCGTTATGCGTTATGCGTTATGCGTTATGCGTTATGCGTTATGCGTTATGCGTTATGCGTTATGCGTTATGCGTTATGCGTTCTGCGTTGTGCGTTATGCGTTATGCGTTGTGCGTTATGCGTTATGCGTTATGCGTTATGCGTTGTGCGTTGTGCGTTATGCGTTATGCGTTATGCGTTGTGCGTTATGCGTTATGCGTTATGCGTTGTGCGTTGTGCGTTGTGCGTTATGCGTTATGCGTTATGCGTTATGTATTATGGATTTTCGTTATGCGTTGTGCGTTATGCGTTATGAGTTATGCGTTATGCGTTATGCGTTATGCGTTATGCGTTATGTGTTATGGATTTGCGTTATGCGTTATGCGTTATGCGTTATGTGTTATGCGTTATGCGTTATGCGTTATGCGTTATGCGTTATGCGTTGTGCGTTATGCGTTATGCGTTATGCGTTATGCGTTGTGCGTTGTGCGTTGTGCGTTGTGCGTTGTGCGTTATGCGTTATGCGTTATGCGTTAAGCGTTATGCGTAATGCGTTATGCGTTATGCGTTATGCGTTATGCGTTATGCGTTGTGCGTTGTGCGTTATGCGTTATGCGTTATGCGTTATGCGTTATGCGTTATGCGTTATGTGTTATGCGTTATGCGTTATGCGTCATGCGTTATGCGTTATGCGATATGCGTTATGCGTTATGCGTTATGCGTTATGCGTTATGCGTTATGCGTTATGCGTTATGCGATGTGCGTTGTGCGTTATGCGTTATGCGTTATGCGTTATGCGTTATGCGTTGTGCGTTGTGCGTTATGCGTTATGTGTTATGCGTTATGCGTTATGCGTTATGTGTTATGCGTTATGCGTTATGCGTTATGCGTTATGCGTTATCCGTTATGCGTTATGCGTTATGCGTTATGCGTTATGTGTTATGCGTTGTGCGTTATGCGTTATGCGTTATGCGTTATGCGTTATGCGTTATGCGTTATGCGTTACGCGTTATGCGTTATGCGTTATGCGTTATGCGTTATGCGTTATGCGTTATGCGTTATGCGTTATGCGTTATGCGTTATGCGTTATGCGTTATGCGTTATGCGTTATGCGTTATGCGTTATGCGTTATGCGTTATGCGTTATGCGTTATGCGTTATGCGTTATGCGTTATGCGTTATGCGTTATGCGTTATGCGTTATGCGTTATGCGTTATGCGTTATGCGTTATGCGTTATGCGTTATGCGTTCTGCGTTATGCGTTATGCGTTGTGCGTTATGCGTTATGCGTTATTCGTTGTGCGTTGTGCGTTGTGCGTTATGCGTTATGCGTTATGCGTTATGCGTTATGCGTTATGCGTTATGCGTTATGCGTTATGCGTTATGCGTTATGCGTTATGCGTTATGCGTTATGCGTTATGCGTTATGCGTTATGCGTTATGCGTTATGCGTTATGCGTTATGCGTTATGCGTTATGCGTTATGCGTTATGCGTTATGCGTTATGCGTTATGCGTTATGCGTTATGCGTTATGCGTTATGTGTTATGGATTTTCGTTATGCGTTATGCGTTGTGCGTTATGCGTTATGAGTTATGCGTTATGCGTTATGCGTTATGCGTTATGTGTTATGGATTTGCGTTATGCGTTATGCGTTATGCGTTATGTGTTATGCGTTGTGCGTTATGCGTTATGCGTTATGCGTTATGCGTTATGCGTTGTGCGTTATGCGTTATGTGTTATGCGTTATGCGTTATGCGTTATGTGTTATGCGTTATGCGTTATGCGTTATGCGTTATGCGTTATCCGTTATGCGTTATGCGTTATGCGTTATGTGTTATGCGTTGTGCGTTATGCGTTATGCGTTATGCGTTATGCGTTGTGCGTTGTGCGTTATGCGTTATGCGTTATGCGTTATGCGTCATGCGTTATGCGTTATGCGATATGCGTTATGCGTTATGCGTTATGCGTTATGCGTTATGCGTTATGCGTTATGCGTTATGCGTTATGCGATGTGCGTTGTGCGTTATGCGTTATGCGTTATGCGTTATGCGTTATGCGTTATGCGTTTTGCGTTATGCGTTATGCGTTATGCGTTATGCGTTAAGCGTTATGCGTTAAGCGTTATGCGTTATGCGTTATGCGTTATGCGTTAAGCGTTATGCGTTATGCGTTATGCGTTATGCGTTATGCGTTATGCGTTATGCGTTGTGCGTTGTGCGTTATGCGTTATGCGTTATGCGTTATGCGTTATGCGTTATGTGTTATGCGTTATGCGTTATGCGTCATGCGTTATGCGTTATGCGTTATGCGTTATGCGTTATGCGTTATGCGATGTGCGTTGTGCGTTATGCGTTATGCGTTATGCGTTATGCGTTATGCGTTATGCGTTGTGCGTTATGCGTTATGCGTTATGCGTTATGCGTTATGCGTTATGCGTTATGCGTTATGCGTTATGCGTTATGCGTTATGCGTTATGCGTTATGCGTTATGCGTTATGCGTTATGCGTTATGCGTTATGCGTTATGCGTTATGCGTTATGCGTTATGCGTTATGCGTTATGCGTTATGCGTTATGCGTTATGCGTTATGCGTTATGCGTTATGCGTTTTGCGTTATGCGTTATGCGTTATGCGTTATGCGTTAAGCGTTATGCGTTAAGCGTTATGCGTTATGCGTTATGCGTTATGCGTTAAGCGTTATGCGTTATGCGTTATGCGTTATGCGTTATGCGTTATGCGTTATGCGTTATGCGTTGTGCGTTGTGCGTTATGCGTTATGCGTTATGCGTTATGCGTTATGCGTTATGTGTTATGCGTTATGCGTTATGCGTCATGCGTTATGCGTTATGCGATATGCGTTATGCGTTATGCGTTATGCGTTATGCGTTATGCGTTATGCGTTATGCGTTATGCGTTATGCGTTATGCGTTATGCGATGTGCGTTGTGCGTTATGCGTTATGCGTTATGCGTTATGCGTTATGCGTTATGCGTTGTGCGTTATGCGTTATGTGTTATGCGTTATGCGTTATGCGTTATGTGTTATGCGTTATGCGTTATGCGTCATGCGTTATGCGTTATGCGATATGCGTTATGCGTTATGCGTTATGCGTTATGCGTTATGCGTTATGCGTTATGCGTTATGCGTTATGCGTTATGCGTTATGCGTTATGCGATGTGCGTTGTGCGTTATGCGTTATGCGTTATGCGTTATGCGTTATGCGTTATGCGTTATGCGTTGTGCGTTATGCGTTATGTGTTATGCGTTAGGCGTTATGCGTTATGTGTTATGCGTTATGCGTTATGCGTTATGCGTTATCCGTTATGCGTTATGCGTTATGCGTTATGTGTTATGCGTTGTGCGTTATGCGTTATGCGTTATGCGTTATGCGTTATGCGTTGTGCGTTGTGCGTTATGCGTTATGCGTTATGTGTTAAGCGTTATGCGTTATGCGTTATGCGTTATGCGTTATGCGTTATGCGTTATGCGTTATGCGTTATGCGTTATGCGTTATGCGTTATGCGTTATGCGTTATGCGTTGTGCGTTATGCGTTATGCGTTATGCGTTATGCGTTTTGCGTTATGCGTTATGCGTTATGCGTTATGCGTTATGCGTTATGCGTTATGCGTTATGCGTTATGCGTTATGCGTTATGCGTTATGCGTTATGCGTTATGCGTTGTGCGTTATGCGTTATGTGTTATGCGTTAGGCGTTATGCGTTATGTGTTATGCGTTATGCGTTATGCGTTATGCGTTATCCGTTATGCGTTATGCGTTATGCGTTATGTGTTATGCGTTGTGCGTTATGCGTTATGCGTTATGCGTTATGCGTTATGCGTTGTGCGTTGTGCGTTATGCGTTATGCGTTATGTGTTAAGCGTTATGCGTTATGCGTTATGCGTTATGCGTTATGCGTTATGCGTTATGCGTTATGCGTTATGCGTTATGCGTTATGCGTTATGCGTTATGCGTTATGCGTTGTGCGTTATGCGTTATGCGTTATGCGTTATGCGTTTTGCGTTATGCGTTATGCGTTATGCGTTATGCGTTATGCGTTATGCGTTATGCGTTATGCGTTATGCGTTATGCGTTATGCGTTATGCGTTATGCGTTATGCGTTATGCGATGTGCGTTGTGCGTTATGCGTTATGCGTTATGCGTTATGCGTTATGCGTTATGCGTTATGCGTTGTGCGTTATGCGTTATGTGTTATGCGTTATGCGTTATGCGTTATGTGTTATGCGTTATGCGTTATGCGTTATGCGTTATGCGTTATCCGTTATGCGTTATGCGTTATGTGTTATGCGTTGTGCGTTATGCGTTATGCGTTATGCGTTATGCGTTGTGCGTTGTGCGTTATGCGTTATGCGTTATGCGTTAAGCGTTATGCGTTATGCGTTATGCGTTATGCGTTATGCGTTATGCGTTATGCGTTATGCGTTATGCGTTATGCGTTATGCGTTATGCGTTATGCGTTGTGCGTTATGCGTTATGCGTTATGCGTTATGCGTTTTGCGTTATGCGTTATGCGTTATGCGTTATGCGTTATGCGTTATGCGTTATGCGTTATGCGTTATGCGTTATGCGTTATGCGTTATGCGTTCTGCGTTGTGCGTTATGCGTTATGCGTTGTGCGTTATGCGTTATGCGTTATGCGTTATGCGTTATGCGTTGTGCGTTGTGCGTTATGCGTTATGCGTTATGCGTTATGCGTTGTGCGTTATGCGTTATGCGTTATGCGTTGTGCGTTGTGCGTTGTGCGTTATGCGTTATGCGTTATGCGTTATGTATTATGGATTTTCGTTATGCGTTATGCGTTGTGCGTTATGAGTTATGCGTTATGCGTTATGCGTTATGCGTTATGCGTTATGTGTTAAGCGTTATGCGTTATGCGTTATGCGTTATGCGTTATGCGTTATGCGTTATGCGTTATGCGTTATGCGTTATGCGTTATGCGTTATGCGTTATGCGTTATGCGTTATGCGTTATGCGTTATGCGTTATGCGTTATGCGTTATGCGTTATGCGTTCTGCGTTGTGCGTTATGCGTTATGCGTTGTGCGTTATGCGTTATGCGTTATGCGTTATGCGTTATGCGTTGTGCGTTGTGCGTTATGCGTTATGCGTTATGCGTTATGCGTTGTGCGTTATGCGTTATGCGTTATGCGTTGTGCGTTGTGCGTTATGCGTTATGCGTTATGCGTTATGTATTATGGATTTTCGTTATGCGTTGTGCGTTATGCGTTATGAGTTATGCGTTATGCGTTATGCGTTATGCGTTATGCGTTATGTGTTATGGATTTGCGTTATGCGTTATGCGTTATGCGTTATGTGTTATGCGTTATGCGTTATGCGTTATGCGTTATGCGTTATGCGTTGTGCGTTATGCGTTATGCGTTATGCGTTATGCGTTGTGCGTTGTGCGTTGTGCGTTGTGCGTTGTGCGTTATGCGTTATGCGTTATGCGTTATGCGTTAAGCGTTATGCGTAATGCGTTATGCGTTATGCGTTATGCGTTATGCGTTATGCGTTGTGCGTTGTGCGTTATGCGTTATGCGTTATGCGTTATGCGTTATGCGTTATGTGTTATGCGTTATGCGTTATGCGTCATGCGTTATGCGTTATGCGATATGCGTTATGCGTTATGCGTTATGCGTTATGCGTTATGCGTTATGCGTTATGCGTTATGCGTTATGCGATGTGCGTTGTGCGTTATGCGTTATGCGTTATGCGTTATGCGTTATGCGTTGTGCGTTGTGCGTTATGCGTTATGTGTTATGCGTTATGCGTTATGCGTTATGTGTTATGCGTTATGCGTTATGCGTTATGCGTTATGCGTTATCCGTTATGCGTTATGCGTTATGCGTTATGCGTTATGTGTTATGCGTTGTGCGTTATGCGTTATGCGTTATGCGTTATGCGTTATGCGTTATGCGTTATGCGTTATGCGTTATGCGTTATGCGTTATGCGTTATGCGTTATGCGTTATGCGTTATGCGTTATGCGTTATGCGTTATGCGTTATGCGTTATGCGTTATGCGTTATGCGTTATGCGTTATGCGTTATGCGTTATGCGTTATGCGTTATGCGTTATGCGTTATGCGTTATGCGTTATGCGTTATGCGTTATGCGTTATGCGTTATGCGTTATGCGTTATGCGTTATGCGTTATGCGTTATGCGTTATGCGTTATGCGTTCTGCGTTATGCGTTATGCGTTGTGCGTTATGCGTTATGCGTTATTCGTTGTGCGTTGTGCGTTGTGCGTTATGCGTTATGCGTTATGCGTTATGCGTTATGCGTTATGCGTTATGCGTTATGCGTTATGCGTTATGCGTTATGCGTTATGCGTTATGCGTTATGCGTTATGCGTTATGCGTTATGCGTTATGCGTTATGCGTTATGCGTTATGCGTTATGCGTTATGCGTTATGCGTTATGCGTTATGCGTTATGCGTTATGCGTTATGCGTTATGTGTTATGGATTTTCGTTATGCGTTATGCGTTGTGCGTTATGCGTTATGAGTTATGCGTTATGCGTTATGCGTTATGCGTTATGTGTTATGGATTTGCGTTATGCGTTATGCGTTATGCGTTATGTGTTATGCGTTATGCGTTATGCGTTATGCGTTATGCGTTATGCGTTGTGCGTTATGCGTTATGCGTTATGCGTTGTGCGTTGTGCGTTGTGCGTTGTGCGTTATGCGTTATGCGTTATGCGTTGTGCGTTATGCGTTATGCGTTATGCGTTATGCGATATGCTTTATGCGTTATGCGTTATGCGTTGTGCGTTATGCGTTATGTGTTATGGATTTGCGTTATGCGTTATGCGTTGTGCCTTATGCGTTATGCGTTATGCGTTATGCGTTATGGGCTCTGCGTTGTGCGTTATGCGTTATGAGTTATGCGATATGCGTTATGGGTTATGGGTTATGCGTTATGCGTTATGGGCTCTGCGTTATGCGTTGTGCGTTATGCGTTATGCGTTATGCGTTATGCGTTATGCGTTATGCGTTATGCGTTGTGCGTTGTGCGTTGTGCGTTGTGCGTTGTGCGTTATGCGTTATGCGTTATGCGTTATGCGTTATGCGTTGTGCGTTGTGCGTTGTGCGTTATGCGTTATGCGTTATGCGTTGTGCGTTATGCGTTATGCGTTATGCGTTATGCGTTATGCGTTATGCGTTATGCGTTATGCGTTATGCGTTATGCGTTATGCTTTGTAGGATCTGAGTTAGGCGTTATGCGTTATGCGATATGCGTTATGCGTTATGCGTTGTGCGTTGTGCGTTGTGCGTTGTGCGTTGTGCGTTATGCGTTATGCGTTATGCGTTATGCGTTATGCGTTATGCGTTATGCGTTATGCGTTATGCGTTACGCGTTGTGCGTTGTGCGTTGTGCGTTGTGCGTTGTGCGTTGTGCGTTATGCGTTCTGCGTTATGCGTTATGCGTTGTGCGTTATGCGTTATGCGTTATGCGTTGTGCGTTATGCGTTATGCGTTATGCGTTATGCGTTATGCGTTATGCGTTATGCGTTATGCGTTATGCGTTATGCTTTGTAGGATCTGAGTTAGGCGTTATGCGTTATGCGATATGCGTTATGCGTTATGCGTTGTGCGTTGTGCGTTGTGCGTTGTGCGTTGTGCGTTATGCGTTATGCGTTATGCGTTATGCGTTATGCGTTATGCGTTATGCGTTATGCGTTATGCGTTACGCGTTGTGCGTTGTGCGTTGTGCGTTGTGCGTTGTGCGTTATGCGTTATGCGTTATGCGTTATGCGTTATGCGTTATGCGTTATGCGTTATGCGTTATGCGTTATGCGTTATGCGTTATGCGTTATGCGTTATGCGTTATGCGTTATGCGTTATGCGTTATGCGTTATGCGTTATGCGTTGTGCGTTGTGCGTTATGCGTTCTGCGTTATGCGTTATGCGTTGTGCGTTATGCGTTATGCGTTATGCGTTATGCGTTATGCGTTATGCGTTATGCGTTGTGCGTTGTGCGTTATGCGTTATGTGTTATGCGTTATGCGTTATGCGTTATGTGTTATGCGTTATGCGTTATGCGTTATGCGTTATGCGTTATCCGTTATGCGTTATGCGTTATGCGTTATGTGTTATGTGTTGTGCGTTGTGCGTTATGCGTTATGCGTTATGCGTTATGCGTTATGCGTTATGCGTTATGCGTTATGCGTTATGCGTTATGCGTTATGCGTTATGCGTTATGCGTTATGCGTTATGCGTTATGCGTTATGCGTTATGCGTTATGCGTTATGCGTTATGCGTTATGCGTTATGCGTTATGCGTTATGCGTTATGCGTTATGCGTTATGCGTTATGCGTTATGCGTTATGCGTTATGCGTTATGCGTTATGCGTTATGCGTTATGCGTTATGCGTTATGCGTTCTGCGTTATGCGTTATGCGTTGTGCGTTATGCGTTATGCGTTATTCGTTGTGCGTTGTGCGTTGTGCGTTATGCGTTATGCGTTATGCGTTATGCGTTATGCGTTATGCGTTATGCGTTATGCGTTATGCGTTATGCGTTATGCGTTATGCGTTATGCGTTATGCGTTATGCGTTATGCGTTATGCGTTATGCGTTATGCGTTATGCGTTATGCGTTATGCGTTATGCGTTATGCGTTATGCGTTATGCGTTATGCGTTATGCGTTATGCGTTATGCGTTATGTGTTATGGATTTTCGTTATGCGTTATGCGTTGTGCGTTATGCGTTATGAGTTATGCGTTATGCGTTATGCGTTATGCGTTATGTGTTATGGATTTGCGTTATGCGTTATGCGTTATGCGTTATGTGTTATGCGTTATGCGTTATGCGTTATGCGTTATGCGTTATGCGTTGTGCGTTATGCGTTATGCGTTATGCGTTGTGCGTTGTGCGTTGTGCGTTGTGCGTTATGCGTTATGCGTTATGCGTTGTGCGTTATGCGTTATGCGTTATGCGTTATGCGTTATGCGATATGCTTTATGCGTTATGCGTTATGCGTTATGCGTTGTGCGTTATGCGTTATGTGTTATGGATTTGCGTTATGCGTTATGCGTTGTGCCTTATGCGTTATGCGTTATGCGTTATGCGTTATGGGCTCTGCGTTGTGCGTTATGCGTTATGAGTTATGCGATATGCGTTATGGGTTATGGGTTATGCGTTATGCGTTATGGGCTCTGCGTTATGCGTTGTGCGTTATGCGTTATGCGTTATGCGTTATGCGTTATGCGTTATGCGTTATGCGTTATGCGTTATGCGTTATGCGTTATGCGTTGTGCGTTGTGCGTTGTGCGTTGTGCGTTGTGCGTTGTGCGTTATGCGTTATGCGTTATGCGTTATGCGTTATGCGTTGTGCGTTGTGCGTTGTGCGTTATGCGTTATGCGTTATGCGTTGTGCGTTATGCGTTATGCGTTATGCGTTATGCGTTATGCGTTATGCGTTGTGCGTTGTGCGTTGTGCGTTATGCGTTATGCGTTATGCGTTGTGCGTTATGCGTTATGCGTTATGCGTTATGCGTTATGCGTTATGCGTTATGCGTTATGCGTTATGCTTTGTAGGATCTGAGTTAGGCGTTATGCGTTATGCGATATGCGTTATGCGTTATGCGTTGTGCGTTGTGCGTTGTGCGTTGTGCGTTGTGCGTTATGCGTTATGCGTTATGCGTTATGCGTTATGCGTTATGCGTTATGCGTTATGCGTTATGCGTTACGCGTTGTGCGTTTTGCGTTGTGCGTTGTGCGTTGTGCGTTGTGCGTTATGCGTTATGCGTTATGCGTTATGCGTTATGCGTTATGCGTTATGCGTTATGCGTTATGCGTTATGCGTTATGCGTTATGCGTTATGCGTTATGCGTTATGCGTTATGCGTTATGCGTTATGCGTTATGCGTTATGCGTTATGCGTTATGCGTTATGCGTTATGCGTTGTGCGTTGTGCGTTATGCGTTGTGCGTTGTGCGTTATGCGTTCTGCGTTATGCGTTATGCGTTGTGCGTTATGCGTTATGCGTTATGCGTTATGCGTTATGCGTTATGCGTTATGCGTTATGCGTTATGCGTTCTGCGTTGTGCGTTATGCGTTATGCGTTGTGCGTTATGCGTTATGCGTTATGCGTTATGCGTTATGCGTTATGCGTTGTGCGTTGTGCGTTATGCGTTATGCGTTATGCGTTGTGCGTTATGCGTTATGCGGTATGCGTTATGCGTTGTGCGTTGTGCGTTGTGCGTTGTGCGTTATGCGTTATGCGTTATGCGTTATGCGTTATGCGTTATGCGTTATGCGTTATGCGTTATGCGTTATGCGTTATGCGTTATGCGTTATGCGTTATGCGTTATGCGTTATGCGTTATGCGTTATGCGTTATGCGTTATGCGTTATGCGTTATGCGTTATGCCATATGCGTTATGCGTTATGCGTTATGCGTTATGCGTTATGCGTTATGCGTTATGCGTTATGCGTTATGCGTTATGCGTTATGCGTTATGCGTTATGCGTTATGCGTTATGCGTTATGCGTTATGCGTTATGCGTTATGCGTTATGCGTTATGAGTTATGCGTTATGCGTTATGCGTTATGCGTTATGCGTTATGCGTTATGCGTTATGCGTTATGCGTTATGCGTTATGCGTTATGCGTTATGCGTTATGCGTTATGCGTTATGCGTTATGCGTTATGCGTTATGCGTTATGCGTTATGCGTTATGCGTTATGCGTTATGCGTTATGCGTTATGCGTTATGCGTTATGCGTTATGCGTTATGCGTTATGCGTTATGCGTTATGCGTTATGCGTTATGCGTTATGCGTTATGCGTTATGCGTTATGCGTTATGCGTTATGCGTTATGCGTTATGCGTTATGCGTTATGCGTTATGCGTTATGCGTTATGCGTTATGCTTTGTAGGATATGAGTTAGGCGTTATGCGTTATGCGATATGCTTTATGCGTTGTGCGTTATGCGTTGTGCGTTATGCGTTATGTGTTATGGATTTGCGTTATGCGTTATGCGTTATGCGTTATGCGTTATGCGTTATGCGTTATGCGTTATGCGTTATGCGTTATGCGTTATGCGTTATGCGTTATGCGTTATGCGTTATGCGTTATGCGTTATGCGTTATGCGTTATGCGTTATGCGTTATGCGTTATGCGTTATGCGTTATGCGTTATGCGTTATGCGTTATGCGTTATGCGTTATGCGTTATGCGTTATGCGTTATGCGTTATGCGTTATGCGTTATGCGTTATGCGTTATGCGTTATGCGTTATGCGTTATGCGTTATGCGTTATGCGTTATGCGTTATGCGTTATGCGTTATGCGTTATGCGTTATGCGTTATGCGTTATGCGTTATGCGTTATGCGTTATGCGTTATGCGTTATCCGTTATGCGTTATGCGTTATGCGTTATGCGTTCTGCGTTATTCGTTAAGCGTTATGCGTTATGCGATATGCGTCATTCGTTATGCGTTATGCGTTATGCGTTATGCGTTATGCGTTATGCGTTATGCGTTATGCGTTATGCGTTATGCGTTATGCGTTATGCGTTATGCGTTATGCGTTATGCGTTATGCGTTATGCGTTATGCGTTATGCGTTATGCGTTACGCGTTACGCGTTACGCGTTATGCGTTATGCGTTATGCGTTATGCGTTATGCGTTATGCGTTATGCGTTATGCGTTATGCGTTATGCGTTATGCGTTATGCGTTATGCGTTATGCGTTATGCGTTATGCGTTATGCGTTATGCGTTATGCGTTACGCGTTATGCGTTACGCGTTATGCGTTATGCGTTATGCGTTATGCGTTATGCGTTATGCGTTATTCGTTATGCGTTATGCGTTATGCGTTATGCGTTATGCGTTATGCGATGTGCGTTATGCGTTATGCGTTATGCGTCATGCGTTATCCGTTATCCGTTATCCGTTATGCGTTATGCGTTATGCGTTATGCGTTATGCGTTATGCGTTATGCGTTATGCGTTATGCGTTATGCGTTATGCGTTATGCGTTATGCGTTATGCGTTATGCGTTATGCGTTATCCGTTATGCGTTATGCGTTATGCGTTATCCGTTATGCGTTATGCGTTATGCGTTATGCGTTAAGCGTTATGCGTTATGCGTTATGCGATATGCGTTATGCGATATGCGTTATGCGTTATGCGTTATGCGTTATGCGTTATGCGTTATGCGTTATGCGTTATGCGTTATGCGTTATGCGTTATGCGTTATGCGTTATGCGTTATGCGTTATGCGTTATGCGTTATGCGTTATGCGTTATGCGTTATGCGTTATGCGTTATGCGTTATGCGTTATGCGTTATGCGTTATGCGTTATGCGTTATGCGTTATGCGTTATGCGTTATGCGTTATGCGTTATGCGTTATGCGTTATGCGTTATGCGTTATGCGTTATGCGTTATGCGTTATGCGTTATGCGTTATGCTTTGTAGGATATGAGTTAGGCGTTATGCGTTATGCGATATGCTTTATGCGTTGTGCGTTATGCGTTGTGCGTTATGCGTTATGTGTTATGGATTTGCGTTATGCGTTATGCGTTGTGCCTTATGCGTTATGCGTTATGCGTTATGCGTTATGGGCTCTGCGTTGTGCGTTATGCGTTATGAGTTATGCGATATGCGTTATGGGTTATGGGTTATGCGTTATGCGTTATGGGCTCTGCGTTATGCGTTGTGCGTTATGCGTTATGCGTTATGCGTTATGCGTTATGCGTTATGCGTTATGCGTTATGCGTTATGCGTTGTGCGTTGTGCGTTGTGCGTTGTGCGTTGTGCGTTATGCGTTATGCGTTATGCGTTATGCGTTATGCGTTATGCGTTGTGCGTTGTGCGTTGTGCGTTATGCGTTATGCGTTATGCGTTGTGCGTTATGCGTTATGCGTTATGCGTTATGCGTTATGCGTTATGCGTTATGCGTTATGCGTTATGCGTTATGCGTTATGCGTTATGCGTTATGCTTTGTAGGATCTGAGTTAGGCGTTATGCGTTATGCGATATGCGTTATGCGTTATGCGTTGTGCGTTGTGCGTTGTGCGTTGTGCGTTGTGCGTTATGCGTTATGCGTTATGCGTTATGCGTTATGCGTTATGCGTTATGCGTTATGCGTTATGCGTTATGCGTTGTGCGTTGTGCGTTGTGCGTTGTGCGTTGTGCGTTATGCGTTATGCGTTATGCGTTATGCGTTATGCGTTATGCGTTATGCGTTATGCGTTATGCGTTATGCGTTATGCGTTATGCGTTATGCGTTATGCGTTATGCGTTATGCGTTATGCGTTATGCGTTGTGCGTTGTGCGTTATGCGTTCTGCGTTATGCGTTATGCGTTGTGCGTTATGCGTTATGCGTTATGCGTTATGCGTTATGCGTTATGCGTTATGCGTTCTGCGTTGTGCGTTATGCGTTATGCGTTGTGCGTTATGCGTTATGCGTTATGCGTTATGCGTTATGCGTTGTGCGTTGTGCGTTATGCGTTATGCGTTATGCGTTGTGCGTTATGCGTTATGCGGTATGCGTTATGCGTTGTGCGTTGTGCGTTGTGCGTTGTGCGTTATGCGTTATGCGTTATGCGTTATGCGTTATGCGTTATGCGTTATGCGTTATGCGTTATGCGTTATGCGTTATGCGTTATGCGTTATGCGTTATGCGTTATGCGTTATGCGTTATGCGTTATGCGTTATGCGTTATGCGTTATCCGTTATGCGTTATGCGTTATGCGTTATGTGTTATGCGTTGTGCGTTGTGCGTTATGCGTTATGCGTTATGCGTTATGCGTTGTGCGTTATGCGTTATGCGTTATGCGTTATGCGTTATGCGTTGTGCGTTATGCGTTATGCGTTATGCGTTATGCGTTATGCGTTATGCGTTATGCGTTATGCGTTCTGCGTTGTGCGTTATGCGTTATGCGTTGTGCGTTATCCGTTATGCGTTATGCGTTATGCGTTATGCGTTGTGCGTTGTGCGTTATGCGTTATGCGTTATGCGTTATGCGTTGTGCGTTATGCGTTATGCGTTATGCGTTGTGCGTTGTGCGTCGTGCGTTATGCGTTATGCGTTATGCGTTATGTATTATGGATTTTCGTTATGCGTTATGCGTTGTGCGTTATGAGTTATGCGTTATGCGTTATGCGTTATGCGTTATGCGTTATGTGTTAAGCGTTATGCGTTATGCGTTATGCGTTATGCGTTATGCGTTATGCGTTATGCGTTATGCGTTATGCGTTATGCGTTATGCGTTATGCGTTATGCGTTATGCGTTATGCGTTATGCGTTATGCGTTATGCGTTCTGCGTTGTGCGTTATGCGTTATGCGTTGTGCGTTATGCGTTATGCGTTATGCGTTATGCGTTATGCGTTGTGCGTTGTGCGTTATGCGTTATGCGTTATGCGTTATGCGTTGTGCGTTATGCGTTATGCGTTATGCGTTGTGCGTTGTGCGTTGTGCGTTATGCGTTATGCGTTATGCGTTATGTATTATGGATTTTCGTTATGCGTTGTGCGTTATGCGTTATGAGTTATGCGTTATGCGTTATGCGTTATGCGTTATGCGTTATGTGTTATGGATTTGCGTTATGCGTTATGCGTTATGCGTTATGTGTTATGCGTTATGCGTTATGCGTTATGCGTTATGCGTTGTGCGTTGTGCGTTGTGCGTAATGCGTTATGCGTTATGCGTTAAGCGTTATGCGTAATGCGTTATGCGTTATGCGTTATGCGTTATGCGTTATGCGTTGTGCGTTGTGCGTTATGCGTTATGCGTTATGCGTTATGCGTTATGCGTTATGCGTTATGTGTTATGCGTTATGCGTTATGCGTCATGCGTTATGCGTTATGCGATATGCGTTATGCGTTATGCGTTATGCGTTATGCGTTATGCGTTATGCGTTATGCGTTATGCGATGTGCGTTGTGCGTTATGCGTTATGCGTTATGCGTTATGCGTTATGCGTTATGCGTTGTGCGTTGTGCGTTATGCGTTATGTGTTATGCGTTATGCGTTATGCGTTATGTGTTATGCGTTATTCGTTATGCGTTATGCGTTATGCGTTATCCGTTATGCGTTATGCGTTATGCGTTATGCGTTATGTGTTATGCGTTGTGCGTTATGCGTTATGCGTTATGCGTTATGCGTTATGCGTTATGCGTTATGCGTTACGCGTTATGCGTTATGCGTTATGCGTTATGCGTTATGCGTTATGCGTTATGCGTTATGCGTTATGCGTTATGCGTTATGCGTTATGCGTTATGCGTTATGCGTTATGCGTTATGCGTTATGCGTTATGCGTTATGCGTTATGCGTTATGCGTTATGCGTTATGCGTTATGCGTTATGCGTTATGCGTTATGCGTTATGCGTTATGCGTTATGCGTTATGCGTTATGCGTTATGCGTTATGCGTTCTGCGTTATGCGTTATGCGTTGTGCGTTATGCGTTATGCGTTATTCGTTGTGCGTTGTGCGTTGTGCGTTATGCGTTATGCGTTATGCGTTATGCGTTATGCGTTATGCGTTATGCGTTATGCGTTATGCGTTATGCGTTATGCGTTATGCGTTATGCGTTATGCGTTATGCGTTATGCGTTATGCGTTATGCGTTATGCGTTATGCGTTATGCGTTATGCGTTATGCGTTATGCGTTATGCGTTATGCGTTATGTGTTATGGATTTTCGTTATGCGTTATGCGTTGTGCGTTATGCGTTATGAGTTATGCGTTATGCGTTATGCGTTATGCGTTATGTGTTATGGATTTGCGTTATGCGTTATGCGTTATGCGTTATGTGTTATGCGTTGTGCGTTATGCGTTATGCGTTATGCGTTATGCGTTATGCGTTGTGCGTTATGCGTTATGTGTTATGCGTTATGCGTTATGCGTTATGTGTTATGCGTTATGCGTTATGCGTTATGCGTTATGCGTTATCCGTTATGCGTTATGCGTTATGCGTTATGTGTTATGCGTTGTGCGTTATGCGTTATGCGTTATGCGTTATGCGTTGTGCGTTGTGCGTTATGCGTTATGCGTTATGCGTTATGCGTCATGCGTTATGCGTTATGCGATATGCGTTATGCGTTATGCGTTATGCGTTATGCGTTATGCGTTATGCGTTATGCGTTATGCGTTATGCGATGTGCGTTGTGCGTTATGCGTTATGCGTTATGCGTTATGCGTTATGCGTTATGCGTTATGCGTTTTGCGTTATGCGTTATGCGTTATGCGTTATGCGTTAAGCGTTATGCGTTAAGCGTTATGCGTTATGCGTTATGCGTTATGCGTTAAGCGTTATGCGTTATGCGTTATGCGTTATGCGTTATGCGTTATGCGTTATGCGTTGTGCGTTGTGCGTTATGCGTTATGCGTTATGCGTTATGCGTTATGCGTTATGTGTTATGCGTTATGCGTTATGCGTCATGCGTTATGCGTTATGCGTTATGCGTTATGCGTTATGCGTTATGCGATGTGCGTTGTGCGTTATGCGTTATGCGTTATGCGTTATGCGTTATGCGTTATGCGTTGTGCGTTATGCGTTATGCGTTATGCGTTATGCGTTATGCGTTATGCGTTATGCGTTATGCGTTATGCGTTATGCGTTATGCGTTATGCGTTATGCGTTATGCGTTATGCGTTATGCGTTATGCGTTATGCGTTATGCGTTATGCGTTATGCGTTATGCGTTATGCGTTATGCGTTATGCGTTATGCGTTATGCGTTATGCGTTATGCGTTATGCGTTATGCGTTATGCGTTATGCGTTATGCGTTATGCGTTATGCGTTATGCGTTATGCGTTATGCGTTATGCGTTATGCGTTATGCGTTATGCGTTATGCGTTATGCGTTATGCGTTATGCGTTATGCGTTATGCGTTATGCGTTATGCGTTATGCGTTATGCGTTATGCGTTATGCGTTATGCGTTATGCGTTATGCGTTATGCGTTATGCTTTGTAGGATATGAGTTAGGCGTTATGCGTTATGCGATATGCTTTATGCGTTGTGCGTTATGCGTTGTGCGTTATGCGTTATGTGTTATGGATTTGCGTTATGCGTTATGCGTTGTGCCTTATGCGTTATGCGTTATGCGTTATGCGTTATGGGCTCTGCGTTGTGCGTTATGCGTTATGAGTTATGCGATATGCGTTATGGGTTATGGGTTATGCGTTATGCGTTATGGGCTCTGCGTTATGCGTTGTGCGTTATGCGTTATGCGTTATGCGTTATGCGTTATGCGTTATGCGTTATGCGTTATGCGTTATGCGTTGTGCGTTGTGCGTTGTGCGTTGTGCGTTGTGCGTTATGCGTTATGCGTTATGCGTTATGCGTTATGCGTTATGCGTTGTGCGTTGTGCGTTGTGCGTTATGCGTTATGCGTTATGCGTTGTGCGTTATGCGTTATGCGTTATGCGTTATGCGTTATGCGTTATGCGTTATGCGTTATGCGTTATGCGTTATGCGTTATGCGTTATGCGTTATGCTTTGTAGGATCTGAGTTAGGCGTTATGCGTTATGCGATATGCGTTATGCGTTATGCGTTGTGCGTTGTGCGTTGTGCGTTGTGCGTTGTGCGTTATGCGTTATGCGTTATGCGTTATGCGTTATGCGTTATGCGTTATGCGTTATGCGTTATGCGTTATGCGTTGTGCGTTGTGCGTTGTGCGTTGTGCGTTGTGCGTTATGCGTTATGCGTTATGCGTTATGCGTTATGCGTTATGCGTTATGCGTTATGCGTTATGCGTTATGCGTTATGCGTTATGCGTTATGCGTTATGCGTTATGCGTTATGCGTTATGCGTTATGCGTTGTGCGTTGTGCGTTATGCGTTCTGCGTTATGCGTTATGCGTTGTGCGTTATGCGTTATGCGTTATGCGTTATGCGTTATGCGTTATGCGTTATGCGTTCTGCGTTGTGCGTTATGCGTTATGCGTTGTGCGTTATGCGTTATGCGTTATGCGTTATGCGTTATGCGTTGTGCGTTGTGCGTTATGCGTTATGCGTTATGCGTTGTGCGTTATGCGTTATGCGGTATGCGTTATGCGTTGTGCGTTGTGCGTTGTGCGTTGTGCGTTATGCGTTATGCGTTATGCGTTATGCGTTATGCGTTATGCGTTATGCGTTATGCGTTATGCGTTATGCGTTATGCGTTATGCGTTATGCGTTATGCGTTATGCGTTATGCGTTATGCGTTATGCGTTATGCGTTATGCGTTATCCGTTATGCGTTATGCGTTATGCGTTATGTGTTATGCGTTGTGCGTTGTGCGTTATGCGTTATGCGTTATGCGTTATGCGTTGTGCGTTATGCGTTATGCGTTATGCGTTATGCGTTATGCGTTGTGCGTTATGCGTTATGCGTTATGCGTTATGCGTTATGCGTTATGCGTTATGCGTTATGCGTTCTGCGTTGTGCGTTATGCGTTATGCGTTGTGCGTTATCCGTTATGCGTTATGCGTTATGCGTTATGCGTTGTGCGTTGTGCGTTATGCGTTATGCGTTATGCGTTATGCGTTGTGCGTTATGCGTTATGCGTTATGCGTTGTGCGTTGTGCGTCGTGCGTTATGCGTTATGCGTTATGCGTTATGTATTATGGATTTTCGTTATGCGTTATGCGTTGTGCGTTATGCGTTATGCGTTATGCGTTATGCGTTATGCGTTATGCGTTATGCGTTATGCGTTATGCGTTATGCGTTATGCGTTATGCGTTATGCGTTATGCGTTATGCGTTATGCGTTATGCGTTATGCGTTATGCGTTATGCGTTATGCGTTATGCGTTATGCGTTATGCGTTATGCGTTATGCGTTATGCGTTATGCGTTATGCGTTATGCGTTATGCGTTATGCGTTCTGCGTTATGCGTTATGCGTTGTGCGTTATGCGTTATGCGTTATTCGTTGTGCGTTGTGCGTTGTGCGTTATGCGTTATGCGTTATGCGTTATGCGTTATGCGTTATGCGTTATGCGTTATGCGTTATGCGTTATGCGTTATGCGTTATGCGTTATGCGTTATGCGTTATGCGTTATGCGTTATGCGTTATGCGTTATGCGTTATGCGTTATGCGTTATGCGTTATGCGTTATGCGTTATGCGTTATGCGTTATGTGTTATGGATTTTCGTTATGCGTTATGCGTTGTGCGTTATGCGTTATGAGTTATGCGTTATGCGTTATGCGTTATGCGTTATGTGTTATGGATTTGCGTTATGCGTTATGCGTTATGCGTTATGTGTTATGCGTTGTGCGTTATGCGTTATGCGTTATGCGTTATGCGTTATGCGTTGTGCGTTATGCGTTATGTGTTATGCGTTATGCGTTATGCGTTATGTGTTATGCGTTATGCGTTATGCGTTATGCGTTATGCGTTATCCGTTATGCGTTATGCGTTATGCGTTATGTGTTATGCGTTGTGCGTTATGCGTTATGCGTTATGCGTTATGCGTTGTGCGTTGTGCGTTATGCGTTATGCGTTATGCGTTATGCGTCATGCGTTATGCGTTATGCGATATGCGTTATGCGTTATGCGTTATGCGTTATGCGTTATGCGTTATGCGTTATGCGTTATGCGTTATGCGATGTGCGTTGTGCGTTATGCGTTATGCGTTATGCGTTATGCGTTATGCGTTATGCGTTATGCGTTTTGCGTTATGCGTTATGCGTTATGCGTTATGCGTTAAGCGTTATGCGTTAAGCGTTATGCGTTATGCGTTATGCGTTATGCGTTAAGCGTTATGCGTTATGCGTTATGCGTTATGCGTTATGCGTTATGCGTTATGCGTTGTGCGTTGTGCGTTATGCGTTATGCGTTATGCGTTATGCGTTATGCGTTATGTGTTATGCGTTATGCGTTATGCGTCATGCGTTATGCGTTATGCGTTATGCGTTATGCGTTATGCGTTATGCGATGTGCGTTGTGCGTTATGCGTTATGCGTTATGCGTTATGCGTTATGCGTTATGCGTTGTGCGTTATGCGTTATGCGTTATGCGTTATGCGTTATGCGTTATGCGTTATGCGTTATGCGTTATGCGTTATGCGTTATGCGTTATGCGTTATGCGTTATGCGTTATGCGTTATGCGTTATGCGTTATGCGTTATGCGTTATGCGTTATGCGTTATGCGTTATGCGTTATGCGTTATGCGTTATGCGTTATGCGTTTTGCGTTATGCGTTATGCGTTATGCGTTATGCGTTAAGCGTTATGCGTTAAGCGTTATGCGTTATGCGTTATGCGTTATGCGTTATGCGTTAAGCGTTATGCGTTATGCGTTATGCGTTATGCGTTATGCGTTATGCGTTATGCGTTATGCGTTGTGCGTTGTGCGTTATGCGTTATGCGTTATGCGTTATGCGTTATGCGTTATGTGTTATGCGTTATGCGTTATGCGTCATGCGTTATGCGTTATGCGATATGCGTTATGCGTTATGCGTTATGCGTTATGCGTTATGCGTTATGCGTTATGCGTTATGCGTTATGCGTTATGCGTTATGCGATGTGCGTTGTGCGTTATGCGTTATGCGTTATGCGTCATGCGTTATGCGTTGTGCGGTATGCGTTATGTGTTATGCGTTATGCGTTATGCGTTATGTGTTATGCGTTATGCGTTATGCGTCATGCGTTATGCGTTATGCGATATGCGTTATGCGTTATGCGTTATGCGTTATGCGTTATGCGTTATGCGTTATGCGTTATGCGTTATGCGTTATGCGTTATGCGTTATGCGTTATGCGTTATGCGTTATGCGATGTGCGTTGTGCGTTACGCGTTATGCGTTATGCGTTATGCGTTATGCGTTATGCGTTATGCGTTATGCGTTATGCGTTATGCGTTATGCGTTATGCGTTATGCGTTATGCGTTATGCGTTATGCGTTATGCGTTATGCGTTATGCGTTATGCGTTATGCGTTATGCGTTATGCGTTATGCGTTATGCGTTATGCGTTATGCGTTATGCGTTATGCGTTATGCGTTATGCGTTATGCGTTATGCGTTATGCGTTATGCGTTATGCGTTCTGCGTTATGCGTTATGCGTTGTGCGTTATGCGTTATGCGTTATTCGTTGTGCGTTGTGCGTTGTGCGTTATGCGTTATGCGTTATGCGTTATGCGTTATGCGTTATGCGTTATGCGTTATGCGTTATGCGTTATGCGTTATGCGTTATGCGTTATGCGTTATGCGTTATGCGTTATGCGTTATGCGTTATGCGTTATGCGTTATGCGTTATGCGTTATGCGTTATGCGTTATGCGTTATGCGTTATGCGTTATGCGTTATGCGTTATGCGTTATGTGTTATGGATTTTCGTTATGCGTTATGCGTTGTGCGTTATGCGTTATGAGTTATGCGTTATGCGTTATGCGTTATGCGTTATGTGTTATGGATTTGCGTTATGCGTTATGCGTTATGCGTTATGTGTTATGCGTTGTGCGTTATGCGTTATGCGTTATGCGTTATGCGTTATGCGTTGTGCGTTATGCGTTATGTGTTATGCGTTATGCGTTATGCGTTATGTGTTATGCGTTATGCGTTATGCGTTATGCGTTATGCGTTATCCGTTATGCGTTATGCGTTATGTGTTATGCGTTGTGCGTTATGCGTTATGCGTTATGCGTTATGCGTTGTGCGTTGTGCGTTATGCGTTATGCGTTATGCGTTATGCGTTATGCGTCATGCGTTATGCGTTATGCGATATGCGTTATGCGTTATGCGTTATGCGTTATGCGTTATGCGTTATGCGTTATGCGTTATGCGTTATGCGATGTGCGTTGTGCGTTATGCGTTATGCGTTATGCGTTATGCGTTATGCGTTATGCGTTATGCGTTTTGCGTTATGCGTTATGCGTTATGCGTTATGCGTAAAGCGTTATGCGTTAAGCGTTATGCGTTATGCGTTATGCGTTATGCGTTAAGCGTTATGCGTTATGCGTTATGCGTTATGCGTTATGCGTTATGCGTTATGCGTTGTGCGTTGTGCGTTATGCGTTATGCGTTATGCGTTATGCGTTATGCGTTATGTGTTATGCGTTATGCGTTATGCGTCATGCGTTATGCGTTATGCGTTATGCGTTATGCGTTATGCGTTATGCGATGTGCGTTGTGCGTTATGCGTTATGCGTTATGCGTTATGCGTTATGCGTTGTGCGTTATGCGTTATGCGTTATGCGTTATGCGTTATGCGTTATGCGTTATGCGTTATGCGTTATGCGTTATGCGTTATGCGTTATGCGTTATGCGTTATGCGTTATGCGTTATGCGTTATGCGTTATGCGTTATGCGTTATGCGTTATGCGTTATGCGTTATGCGTTATGCGTTATGCGTTATGCGTTTTGCGTTATGCGTTATGCGTTATGCGTTATGCGTTAAGCGTTATGCGTTAAGCGTTATGCGTTATGCGTTATGCGTTATGCGTTAAGCGTTATGCGTTATGCGTTATGCGTTATGCGTTATGCGTTATGCGTTATGCGTTATGCGTTATGCGTTGTGCGTTGTGCGTTATGCGTTATGCGTTATGCGTCATGCGTTATGCGTTATGTGTTATGCGTTATGCGTTATGCGTCATGCGTTATGCGTTATGCGATATGCGTTATGCGTTATGCGTTATGCGTTATGCGTTATGCGTTATGTGTTATGCGTTATGCGTTATGCGTCATGCGTTATGCGTTATGCGTTATGCGTTATGCGTTATGCGTTATGCGATGTGCGTTGTGCGTTATGCGTTATGCGTTATGCGTTATGCGTTATGCGTTATGCGTTGTGCGTTATGCGTTATGCGTTATGCGTTATGCGTTATGCGTTATGCGTTATGCGTTATGCGTTATGCGTTATGCGTTATGCGTTATGCGTTATGCGTTATGCGTTATGCGTTATGCGTTATGCGTTATGCGTTATGCGTTATGCGTTATGCGTTATGCGTTATGCGTTATGCGTTATGCGTTTTGCGTTATGCGTTATGCGTTATGCGTTATGCGTTAAGCGTTATGCGTTAAGCGTTATGCGTTATGCGTTATGCGTTATGCGTTAAGCGTTATGCGTTATGCGTTATGCGTTATGCGTTATGCGTTATGCGTTATGCGTTATGCGTTGTGCGTTGTGCGTTATGCGTTATGCGTTATGCGTTATGCGTTATGCGTTATGTGTTATGCGTTATGCGTTATGCGTCATGCGTTATGCGTTATGCGATATGCGTTATGCGTTATGCGTTATGCGTTATGCGTTATGCGTTATGCGTTATGCGTTATGCGTTATGCGTTATGCGTTATGCGATGTGCGTTGTGCGTTATGCGTTATGCGTTATGCGTCATGCGTTATGCGTTGTGCGGTATGCGTTATGTGTTATGCGTTATGCGTTATGCGTTATGTGTTATGCGTTATGCGTTATGCGTCATGCGTTATGCGTTATGCGATATGCGTTATGCGTTATGCGTCATGCGTTATGCGTTATGCGATATGCGTTATGCGTTATGCGTTATGCGTTATGCGTTATGCGTTATGCGTTATGCGTTATGCGTTATGCGTCATGCGTTATGCGTTATGCGTTATGCGTTATGCGTTATGCGTTATGCGATGTGCGTTGTGCGTTATGCGTTATGCGTTATGCGTTATGCGTTATGCGTTATGCGTTGTGCGTTATGCGTTATGCGTTATGCGTTATGCGTTATGCGTTATGCGTTATGCGTTATGCGTTATGCGTTATGCGTTATGCGTTATGCGTTATGCGTTATGCGTTATGCGTTATGCGTTATGCGTTATGCGTTATGCGTTATGCGTTATGCGTTATGCGTTATGCGTTATGCGTTTTGCGTTATGCGTTATGCGTTATGCGTTATGCGTTAAGCGTTATGCGTTAAGCGTTATGCGTTATGCGTTATGCGTTATGCGTTAAGCGTTATGCGTTATGCGTTATGCGTTATGCGTTATGCGTTATGCGTTATGCGTTATGCGTTGTGCGTTGTGCGTTATGCGTTATGCGTTATGCGTTATGCGTTATGCGTTATGTGTTATGCGTTATGCGTTATGCGTCATGCGTTATGCGTTATGCGATATGCGTTATGCGTTATGCGTTATGCGTTATGCGTTATGCGTTATGCGTTATGCGTTATGCGTTATGCGATGTGCGTTGTGCGTTATGCGTTATGCGTTATGCGTCATGCGTTATGCGTTGTGCGGTATGCGTTATGTGTTATGCGTTATGCGTTATGCGTTATGTGTTATGCGTTATGCGTTATGCGTCATGCGTTATGCGTTATGCGATATGCGTTATGCGTTATGCGTTATGCGTTATGCGTTATGCGTTATGCGTTATGCGTTATGCGTTATGCGTTATGCGTTATGCGTTATGCGTTATGCGTTATGCGTTATGCGATGTGCGTTGTGCGTTACGCGTTATGCGTTATGCGTTATGCGTTATGCGTTATGCGTTATGCGTTATGCGTTATGCGTTATGCGTTATGCGTTATGCGTTATGCGTTATGCGTTATGCGTTATGCGTTATGCGTTATGCGTTATGCGTTATGCGTTATGCGTTATGCGTTATGCGTTATGCGTTATGCGTTATGCGTTATGCGTTATGCGTTATGCGTTATGCGTTATGCGTTATGCGTTATGCGTTATGCGTTCTGCGTTATGCGTTATGCGTTGTGCGTTATGCGTTATGCGTTATTCGTTGTGCGTTGTGCGTTGTGCGTTATGCGTTATGCGTTATGCGTTATGCGTTATGCGTTATGCGTTATGCGTTATGCGTTATGCGTTATGCGTTATGCGTTATGCGTTATGCGTTATGCGTTATGCGTTATGCGTTATGCGTTATGCGTTATGCGTTATGCGTTATGCGTTATGCGTTATGCGTTATGCGTTATGCGTTATGCGTTATGCGTTATGCGTTATGCGTTATGCGTTATGTGTTATGGATTTTCGTTATGCGTTATGCGTTGTGCGTTATGCGTTATGAGTTATGCGTTATGCGTTATGCGTTATGCGTTATGTGTTATGGATTTGCGTTATGCGTTATGCGTTATGCGTTATGTGTTATGCGTTGTGCGTTATGCGTTATGCGTTATGCGTTATGCGTTATGCGTTGTGCGTTATGCGTTATGTGTTATGCGTTATGCGTTATGCGTTATGTGTTATGCGTTATGCGTTATGCGTTATGCGTTATGCGTTATCCGTTATGCGTTATGCGTTATGCGTTATGTGTTATGCGTTGTGCGTTATGCGTTATGCGTTATGCGTTATGCGTTGTGCGTTGTGCGTTATGCGTTATGCGTTATGCGTTATGCGTCATGCGTTATGCGTTATGCGATATGCGTTATGCGTTATGCGTTATGCGTTATGCGTTATGCGTTATGCGTTATGCGTTATGCGTTATGCGATGTGCGTTGTGCGTTATGCGTTATGCGTTATGCGTTATGCGTTATGCGTTATGCGTTATGCGTTTTGCGTTATGCGTTATGCGTTATGCGTTATGCGTTAAGCGTTATGCGTTAAGCGTTATGCGTTATGCGTTATGCGTTATGCGTTAAGCGTTATGCGTTATGCGTTATGCGTTATGCGTTATGCGTTATGCGTTATGCGTTGTGCGTTGTGCGTTATGCGTTATGCGTTATGCGTTATGCGTTATGCGTTATGTGTTATGCGTTATGCGTTATGCGTCATGCGTTATGCGTTATGCGTTATGCGTTATGCGTTATGCGTTATGCGATGTGCGTTGTGCGTTATGCGTTATGCGTTATGCGTTATGCGTTATGCGTTATGCGTTGTGCGTTATGCGTTATGCGTTATGCGTTATGCGTTATGCGTTATGCGTTATGCGTTATGCGTTATGCGTTATGCGTTATGCGTTATGCGTTATGCGTTATGCGTTATGCGTTATGCGTTATGCGTTATGCGTTATGCGTTATGCGTTATGCGTTATGCGTTATGCGTTATGCGTTATGCGTTTTGCGTTATGCGTTATGCGTTATGCGTTATGCGTTAAGCGTTATGCGTTAAGCGTTATGCGTTATGCGTTATGCGTTATGCGTTAAGCGTTATGCGTTATGCGTTATGCGTTATGCGTTATGCGTTATGCGTTATGCGTTATGCGTTGTGCGTTGTGCGTTATGCGTTATGCGTTATGCGTTATGCGTTATGCGTTATGTGTTATGCGTTATGCGTTATGCGTCATGCGTTATGCGTTATGCGATATGCGTTATGCGTTATGCGTTATGCGTTATGCGTTATGCGTTATGCGTTATGCGTTATGCGTTATGCGTTATGCGTTATGCGATGTGCGTTGTGCGTTATGCGTTATGCGTTATGCGTCATGCGTTATGCGTTGTGCGGTATGCGTTATGTGTTATGCGTTATGCGTTATGCGTTATGTGTTATGCGTTATGCGTTATGCGTCATGCGTTATGCGTTATGCGATATGCGTTATGCGTTATGCGTTATGCGTTATGCGTTATGCGTTATGCGTTATGCGTTATGCGTTATGCGTTATGCGTTATGCGTTATGCGTTATGCGTTATGCGATGTGCGTTGTGCGTTATGCGTTATGCGTTATGCGTTATGCGTTATGCGTTATGCGTTGTGCGTTATGCGTTATGTGTTATGCGTTATGCGTTATGCGTTATGTGTTATGCGTTATGCGTTATGCGTTATGCGTTATGCGTTATCCGTTATGCGTTATGCGTTATGCGTTATGTGTTATGCGTTGTGCGTTATGCGTTATGCGTTATGCGTTATGCGTTGTGCGTTGTGCGTTATGCGTTATGCGTTATGTGTTAAGCGTTATGCGTTATGCGTTATGCGTTATGCGTTATGCGTTATGCGTTATGCGTTATGCGTTATGCGTTATGCGTTATGCGTTATGCGTTATGCGTTATGCGTTGTGCGTTATGCGTTATGCGTTATGCGTTATGCGTTTTGCGTTATGCGTTATGCGTTATGCGTTATGCGTTATGCGTTATGCGTTATGCGTTATGCGTTATGCGTTATGCGTTATGCGTTATGCGTTATGCGTTATGCGTTATGCGATGTGCGTTGTGCGTTATGCGTTATGCGTTATGCGTTATGCGTTATGCGTTATGCGTTGTGCGTTATGCGTTATGTGTTATGCGTTATGCGTTATGCGTTATGTGTTATGCGTTATGCGTTATGCGTTATGCGTTATGCGTTATCCGTTATGCGTTATGCGTTATGCGTTATGTGTTATGCGTTGTGCGTTATGCGTTATGCGTTATGCGTTATGCGTTGTGCGTTGTGCGTTATGCGTTATGCGTTATGCGTTAAGCGTTATGCGTTATGCGTTATGCGTTATGCGTTATGCGTTATGCGTTATGCGTTATGCGTTATGCGTTATGCGTTATGCGTTATGCGTTATGCGTTATGCGTTATGCGTTATGCGTTGTGCGTTATGCGTTATGCGTTATGCGTTATGCGTTTTGCGTTATGCGTTATGCGTTATGCGTTATGCGTTATGCGTTATGCGTTATGCGTTATGCGTTATGCGTTATGCGTTATGCGTTATGCGTTATGCGTTCTGCGTTGTGCGTTATGCGTTATGCGTTGTGCGTTATGCGTTATGCGTTATGCGTTATGCGTTATGCGTTGTGCGTTGTGCGTTATGCGTTATGCGTTATGCGTTATGCGTTGTGCGTTATGCGTTATGCGTTGTGCGTTGTGCGTTGTGCGTTATGCGTTATGCGTTATGCGTTATGTATTATGGATTTTCGTTATGCGTTATGCGTTGTGCGTTATGAGTTATGCGTTATGCGTTATGCGTTATGCGTTATGCGTTATGCGTTATGTGTTAAGCGTTATGCGTTATGCGTTATGCGTTATGCGTTATGCGTTATGCGTTATGCGTTATGCGTTATGCGTTATGCGTTATGCGTTATGCGTTATGCGTTATGCGTTATGCGTTATGCGTTATGCGTTATGCGTTATGCGTTATGCGTTCTGCGTTGTGCGTTATGCGTTATGCGTTGTGCGTTATGCGTTATGCGTTATGCGTTATGCGTTATGCGTTATGCGTTGTGCGTTGTGCGTTATGCGTTATGCGTTATGCGTTATGCGTTGTGCGTTATGCGTTATGCGTTATGCGTTGTGCGTTGTGCGTTGTGCGTTATGCGTTATGCGTTATGCGTTATGTATTATGGATTTTCGTTATGCGTTGTGCGTTATGCGTTATGAGTTATGCGTTATGCGTTATGCGTTATGCGTTATGCGTTATGTGTTATGGATTTGCGTTATGCGTTATGCGTTATGCGTTATGTGTTATGCGTTATGCGTTATGCGTTATGCGTTATGCGTTATGCGTTGTGCGTTATGCGTTATGCGTTATGCGTTATGCGTTGTGCGTTGTGCGTTGTGCGTTGTGCGTTGTGCGTTGTGCGTTGTGCGTTATGCGTTATGCGTTATGCGTTATGCGTTAAGCGTTATGCGTAATGCGTTATGCGTTATGCGTTATGCGTTATGCGTTATGCGTTGTGCGTTGTGCGTTATGCGTTATGCGTTATGCGTTATGCGTTATGCGTTATGTGTTATGCGTTATGCGTTATGCGTCATGCGTTATGCGTTATGCGATATGCGTTATGCGTTATGCGTTATGCGTTATGCGTTATGCGTTATGCGTTATGCGTTATGCGTTATGCGTTATGCGATGTGCGTTGTGCGTTATGCGTTATGCGTTATGCGTTATGCGTTATGCGTTGTGCGTTGTGCGTTATGCGTTATGTGTTATGCGTTATGCGTTATGCGTTATGTGTTATGCGTTATGCGTTATGCGTTATGCGTTATGCGTTATCCGTTATGCGTTATGCGTTATGCGTTATGCGTTATGTGTTATGCGTTGTGCGTTATGCGTTATGCGTTATGCGTTATGCGTTATGCGTTATGCGTTATGCGTTATGCGTTATGCGTTATGCGTTATGCGTTATGCGTTATGCGTTATGCGTTATGCGTTATGCGTTATGCGTTATGCGTTATGCGTTATGCGTTATGCGTTATGCGTTATGCGTTATGCGTTATGCGTTATGCGTTATGCGTTATGCGTTATGCGTTATGCGTTATGCGTTATGCGTTATGCGTTATGCGTTATGCGTTATGCGTTATGCGTTCTGCGTTATGCGTTATGCGTTGTGCGTTATGCGTTATGCGTTATTCGTTGTGCGTTGTGCGTTGTGCGTTATGCGTTATGCGTTATGCGTTATGCGTTATGCGTTATGCGTTATGCGTTATGCGTTATGCGTTATGCGTTATGCGTTATGCGTTATGCGTTGTGCGTTATGCGTTATGCGTTATGCGTTGTGCGTTGTGCGTTGTGCGTTGTGCGTTATGCGTTATGCGTTATGCGTTGTGCGTTATGCGTTATGCGTTATGCGTTATGCGATATGCGATATGCTTTATGCGTTATGCGTTATGCGTTGTGCGTTATGCGTTATGTGTTATGGATTTGCGTTATGCGTTATGCGTTGTGCCTTATGCGTTATGCGTTATGCGTTATGCGTTATGCGTTATGCGTTATGCGTTATGCGTTATGCGTTATGCGATGTGCGTTGTGCGTTATGCGTTATGCGTTATGCGTTATGCGTTATGCGTTATGCGTTGTGCGTTATGCGTTATGTGTTATGCGTTATGCGTTATGCGTTATGTGTTATGCGTTATGCGTTATGCGTTATGCGTTATGCGTTATCCGTTATGCGTTATGCGTTATGCGTTATGTGTTATGCGTTGTGCGTTATGCGTTATGCGTTATGCGTTATGCGTTGTGCGTTGTGCGTTATGCGTTATGCGTTATGTGTTAAGCGTTATGCGTTATGCGTTATGCGTTATGCGTTATGCGTTATGCGTTATGCGTTATGCGTTATGCGTTATGCGTTATGCGTTATGCGTTATGCGTTATGCGTTGTGCGTTATGCGTTATGCGTTATGCGTTATGCGTTTTGCGTTATGCGTTATGCGTTATGCGTTATGCGTTATGCGTTATGCGTTATGCGTTATGCGTTATGCGTTATGCGTTATGCGTTATGCGTTATGCGTTATGCGTTATGCGATGTGCGTTGTGCGTTATGCGTTATGCGTTATGCGTTATGCGTTATGCGTTATGCGTTGTGCGTTATGCGTTATGTGTTATGCGTTATGCGTTATGCGTTATGTGTTATGCGTTATGCGTTATGCGTTATGCGTTATGCGTTATCCGTTATGCGTTATGCGTTATGCGTTATGTGTTATGCGTTGTGCGTTATGCGTTATGCGTTATGCGTTATGCGTTGTGCGTTGTGCGTTATGCGTTATGCGTTATGCGTTAAGCGTTATGCGTTATGCGTTATGCGTTATGCGTTATGCGTTATGCGTTATGCGTTATGCGTTATGCGTTATGCGTTATGCGTTATGCGTTATGCGTTATGCGTTATGCGTTATGCGTTGTGCGTTATGCGTTATGCGTTATGCGTTATGCGTTTTGCGTTATGCGTTATGCGTTATGCGTTATGCGTTATGCGTTATGCGTTATGCGTTATGCGTTATGCGTTATGCGTTATGCGTTATGCGTTATGCGTTCTGCGTTGTGCGTTATGCGTTATGCGTTGTGCGTTATGCGTTATGCGTTATGCGTTATGCGTTATGCGTTGTGCGTTGTGCGTTATGCGTTATGCGTTATGCGTTATGCGTTGTGCGTTATGCGTTATGCGTTGTGCGTTGTGCGTTGTGCGTTATGCGTTATGCGTTATGCGTTATGTATTATGGATTTTCGTTATGCGTTATGCGTTGTGCGTTATGAGTTATGCGTTATGCGTTATGCGTTATGCGTTATGTGTTAAGCGTTATGCGTTATGCGTTATGCGTTATGCGTTATGCGTTATGCGTTATGCGTTATGCGTTATGCGTTATGCGTTATGCGTTATGCGTTATGCGTTATGCGTTGTGCGTTATGCGTTATGCGTTATTCGTTGTGCGTTGTGCGTTGTGCGTTATGCGTTATGCGTTATGCGTTATGCGTTATGCGTTATGCGTTATGCGTTATGCGTTATGCGTTATGCGTTATGCGTTATGCGTTATGCGTTGTGCGTTATGCGTTATGCGTTATGCGTTGTGCGTTGTGCGTTGTGCGTTGTGCGTTATGCGTTATGCGTTATGCGTTGTGCGTTATGCGTTATGCGTTATGCGTTATGCGATATGCGATATGCTTTATGCGTTATGCGTTATGCGTTGTGCGTTATGCGTTATGTGTTATGGATTTGCGTTATGCGTTATGCGTTGTGCCTTATGCGTTATGCGTTATGCGTTATGCGTTATGCGTTATGCGTTATGCGTTATGCGTTATGCGTTATGCGATGTGCGTTGTGCGTTATGCGTTATGCGTTATGCGTTATGCGTTATGCGTTATGCGTTGTGCGTTATGCGTTATGTGTTATGCGTTATGCGTTATGCGTTATGTGTTATGCGTTATGCGTTATGCGTTATGCGTTATGCGTTATCCGTTATGCGTTATGCGTTATGCGTTATGTGTTATGCGTTGTGCGTTATGCGTTATGCGTTATGCGTTATGCGTTGTGCGTTGTGCGTTATGCGTTATGCGTTATGTGTTAAGCGTTATGCGTTATGCGTTATGCGTTATGCGTTATGCGTTATGCGTTATGCGTTATGCGTTATGCGTTATGCGTTATGCGTTATGCGTTATGCGTTATGCGTTGTGCGTTATGCGTTATGCGTTATGCGTTATGCGTTTTGCGTTATGCGTTATGCGTTATGCGTTATGCGTTATGCGTTATGCGTTATGCGTTATGCGTTATGCGTTATGCGTTATGCGTTATGCGTTATGCGTTATGCGTTATGCGATGTGCGTTGTGCGTTATGCGTTATGCGTTATGCGTTATGCGTTATGCGTTATGCGTTGTGCGTTATGCGTTATGTGTTATGCGTTATGCGTTATGCGTTATGTGTTATGCGTTATGCGTTATGCGTTATGCGTTATGCGTTATCCGTTATGCGTTATGCGTTATGCGTTATGTGTTATGCGTTGTGCGTTATGCGTTATGCGTTATGCGTTATGCGTTGTGCGTTGTGCGTTATGCGTTATGCGTTATGCGTTAAGCGTTATGCGTTATGCGTTATGCGTTATGCGTTATGCGTTATGCGTTATGCGTTATGCGTTATGCGTTATGCGTTATGCGTTATGCGTTATGCGTTATGCGTTATGCGTTATGCGTTGTGCGTTATGCGTTATGCGTTATGCGTTATGCGTTTTGCGTTATGCGTTATGCGTTATGCGTTATGCGTTATGCGTTATGCGTTATGCGTTATGCGTTATGCGTTATGCGTTATGCGTTATGCGTTATGCGTTCTGCGTTGTGCGTTATGCGTTATGCGTTGTGCGTTATGCGTTATGCGTTATGCGTTATGCGTTATGCGTTGTGCGTTGTGCGTTATGCGTTATGCGTTATGCGTTATGCGTTGTGCGTTATGCGTTATGCGTTGTGCGTTGTGCGTTGTGCGTTATGCGTTATGCGTTATGCGTTATGTATTATGGATTTTCGTTATGCGTTATGCGTTGTGCGTTATGAGTTATGCGTTATGCGTTATGCGTTATGCGTTATGTGTTAAGCGTTATGCGTTATGCGTTATGCGTTATGCGTTATGCGTTATGCGTTATGCGTTATGCGTTATGCGTTATGCGTTATGCGTTATGCGTTATGCGTTATGCGTTATGCGTTATGCGTTATGCGTTATGCGTTATGCGTTATGCGTTCTGCGTTGTGCGTTATGCGTTATGCGTTGTGCGTTATGCGTTATGCGTTATGCGTTATGCGTTATGCGTTATGCGTTGTGCGTTGTGCGTTATGCGTTATGCGTTATGCGTTATGCGTTGTGCGTTATGCGTTATGCGTTATGCGTTGTGCGTTGTGCGTTGTGCGTTATGCGTTATGCGTTATGCGTTATGTATTATGGATTTTCGTTATGCGTTGTGCGTTATGCGTTATGAGTTATGCGTTATGCGTTATGCGTTATGCGTTATGCGTTATGTGTTATGGATTTGCGTTATGCGTTATGCGTTATGCGTTATGTGTTATGCGTTATGCGTTATGCGTTATGCGTTATGCGTTATGCGTTGTGCGTTATGCGTTATGCGTTATGCGTTATGCGTTGTGCGTTGTGCGTTGTGCGTTGTGCGTTGTGCGTTGTGCGTTGTGCGTTATGCGTTATGCGTTATGCGTTATGCGTTAAGCGTTATGCGTAATGCGTTATGCGTTATGCGTTATGCGTTATGCGTTATGCGTTGTGCGTTGTGCGTTATGCGTTATGCGTTATGCGTTATGCGTTATGCGTTATGTGTTATGCGTTATGCGTTATGCGTCATGCGTTATGCGTTATGCGATATGCGTTATGCGTTATGCGTTATGCGTTATGCGTTATGCGTTATGCGTTATGCGTTATGCGTTATGCGTTATGCGATGTGCGTTGTGCGTTATGCGTTATGCGTTATGCGTTATGCGTTATGCGTTGTGCGTTGTGCGTTATGCGTTATGTGTTATGCGTTATGCGTTATGCGTTATGTGTTATGCGTTATGCGTTATGCGTTATGCGTTATGCGTTATCCGTTATGCGTTATGCGTTATGCGTTATGCGTTATGTGTTATGCGTTGTGCGTTATGCGTTATGCGTTATGCGTTATGCGTTATGCGTTATGCGTTATGCGTTATGCGTTATGCGTTATGCGTTATGCGTTATGCGTTATGCGTTATGCGTTATGCGTTATGCGTTATGCGTTATGCGTTATGCGTTATGCGTTATGCGTTATGCGTTATGCGTTATGCGTTATGCGTTATGCGTTATGCGTTATGCGTTATGCGTTATGCGTTATGCGTTATGCGTTATGCGTTATGCGTTATGCGTTATGCGTTATGCGTTATGCGTTCTGCGTTATGCGTTATGCGTTGTGCGTTATGCGTTATGCGTTATTCGTTGTGCGTTGTGCGTTGTGCGTTATGCGTTATGCGTTATGCGTTATGCGTTATGCGTTATGCGTTATGCGTTATGCGTTATGCGTTATGCGTTATGCGTTATGCGTTATGCGTTGTGCGTTATGCGTTATGCGTTATGCGTTGTGCGTTGTGCGTTGTGCGTTGTGCGTTATGCGTTATGCGTTATGCGTTGTGCGTTATGCGTTATGCGTTATGCGTTATGCGATATGCGATATGCTTTATGCGTTATGCGTTATGCGTTGTGCGTTATGCGTTATGTGTTATGGATTTGCGTTATGCGTTATGCGTTGTGCCTTATGCGTTATGCGTTATGCGTTATGCGTTATGGGCTCTGCGTTGTGCGTTATGCGTTATGAGTTATGCGATATGCGTTATGGGTTATGGGTTATGCGTTATGCGTTATGGGCTCTGCGTTATGCGTTGTGCGTTATGCGTTATGCGTTATGCGTTATGCGTTATGCGTTATGCGTTATGCGTTGTGCGTTGTGCGTTGTGCGTTGTGCGTTGTGCGTTATGCGTTATGCGTTATGCGTTATGCGTTATGCGTTGTGCGTTGTGCGTTGTGCGTTATGCGTTATGCGTTATGCGTTGTGCGTTATGCGTTATGCGTTATGCGTTATGCGTTATGCGTTATGCGTTATGCGTTATGCGTTATGCGTTATGCGTTATGCTTTGTAGGATCTGAGTTAGGCGTTATGCGTTATGCGATATGCGTTATGCGTTATGCGTTGTGCGTTGTGCGTTGTGCGTTGTGCGTTGTGCGTTATGCGTTATGCGTTATGCGTTATGCGTTATGCGTTATGCGTTATGCGTTATGCGTTATGCGTTACGCGTTGTGCGTTGTGCGTTGTGCGTTGTGCGTTGTGCGTTATGCGTTATGCGTTATGCGTTATGCGTTATGCGTTATGCGTTATGCGTTATGCGTTATGCGTTATGCGTTATGCGTTATGCGTTATGCGTTATGCGTTATGCGTTATGCGTTATGCGTTATGCGTTATGCGTTATGCGTTATGCGTTATGCGTTATGCGTTATGCGTTGTGCGTTGTGCGTTATGCGTTCTGCGTTATGCGTTATGCGTTGTGCGTTATGCGTTATGCGTTATGCGTTATGCGTTATGCGTTATGCGTTATGCGTTGTGCGTTGTGCGTTATGCGTTATGTGTTATGCGTTATGCGTTATGCGTTATGCGTTATGCGTTATGCGTTATGCGTTATGCGTTATGCTTTGTAGGATCTGAGTTAGGCGTTATGCGTTATGCGATATGCGTTATGCGTTATGCGTTGTGCGTTGTGCGTTGTGCGTTGTGCGTTGTGCGTTATGCGTTATGCGTTATGCGTTATGCGTTATGCGTTATGCGTTATGCGTTATGCGTTATGCGTTATGCGTTACGCGTTGTGCGTTGTGCGTTGTGCGTTGTGCGTTGTGCGTTATGCGTTATGCGTTATGCGTTATGCGTTATGCGTTATGCGTTATGCGTTATGCGTTATGCGTTATGCGTTATGCGTTATGCGTTATGCGTTATGCGTTATGCGTTATGCGTTATGCGTTATGCGTTATGCGTTATGCGTTATGCGTTATGCGTTATGCGTTATGCGTTGTGCGTTGTGCGTTATGCGTTCTGCGTTATGCGTTATGCGTTGTGCGTTATGCGTTATGCGTTATGCGTTATGCGTTATGCGTTATGCGTTATGCGTTGTGCGTTGTGCGTTATGCGTTATGTGTTATGCGTTATGCGTTATGCGTTATGTGTTATGCGTAATGCGTTATGCGTTATGCGTTATGCGTTATCCGTTATGCGTTATGCGTTATGCGTTATGCGTTATGTGTTATGCGTTGTGCGTTATGCGTTATGCGTTATGCGTTATGCGTTATGCGTTATGCGTTATGCGTTATGCGTTATGCGTTATGCGTTATGCGTTATGCGTTATGCGTTATGCGTTATGCGTTATGCGTTATGCGTTATGCGTTATGCGTTATGCGTTATGCGTTATGCGTTATGCGTTATGCGTTATGCGTTATGCGTTATGCGTTATGCGTTATGCGTTATGCGTTATGCGTTATGCGTTATGCGTTATGCTTTATGCGTGATGCGTTATGCGTTATGCGTTCTGCGTTATGCGTTATGCGTTGTGCGTTATGCGTTATGCGTTATTCGTTGTGCGTTGTGCGTTGTGCGTTATGCGTTATGCGTTATGCGTTATGCGTTATGCGTTATGCGTTATGCGTTATGCGTTATGCGTTATGCGTTGTGCGTTATGCGTTATGCGTTATGCGTTATGCGTTATGCGTTATGCGTTATGCGTTATGCGTTATGCGTTATGCGTTATGCGTTATGCGTTATGAGTTATGCGTTATGCGTTATGCGTTATGCGTTATGCGTTATGCGTTATGCGTTATGCGTTATGCGTTATGCGTTATGCGTTATGCGTTATGCGTTATGCGTTATGCGTTATGCGTTATGCGTTATGCGTTATGCGTTATGCGTTATGCGTTATGCGTTATGCGTTATGCGTTATGCGTTATGCGTTATGCGTTATGCGTTATGCGTTATGCGTTATGCGTTATGCGTTATGCGTTATGCGTTATGCGTTATGCGTTATGCGTTATGCGTTATGCGTTGTGCGTTATGCGTTATGAGTTATGCGTTATGCGTTATGCGTTATGCGTTATGTGTTATGGATTTGCGTTATGCGTTATGCGTTATGCGTTATGTGTTATGCGTTATGCGTTATGCGTTATGCGTTATGCGTTATGCGTTGTGCGTTATGCGTTATGCGTTATGCGTTGTGCGTTGTGCGTTGTGCGTTGTGCGTTATGCGTTATGCGTTATGCGTTGTGCGTTATGCGTTATGCGTTATGCGTTATGCGTTATGCGATATGCTTTATGCGTTATGCGTTATGCGTTGTGCGTTATGCGTTATGTGTTATGGATTTGCGTTATGCGTTATGCGTTGTGCCTTATGCGTTATGCGTTATGCGTTATGCGTTATGGGCTCTGCGTTGTGCGTTATGCGTTATGAGTTATGCGATATGCGTTATGGGTTATGGGTTATGCGTTATGCGTTATGGGCTCTGCGTTATGCGTTGTGCGTTATGCGTTATGCGTTATGCGTTATGCGTTATGCGTTATGCGTTATGCGTTATGCGTTATGCGTTATGCGTTGTGCGTTGTGCGTTGTGCGTTGTGCGTTGTGCGTTGTGCGTTATGCGTTATGCGTTATGCGTTATGCGTTATGCGTTGTGCGTTGTGCGTTGTGCGTTATGCGTTATGCGTTATGCGTTGTGCGTTATGCGTTATGCGTTATGCGTTATGCGTTATGCGTTATGCGTTGTGCGTTGTGCGTTGTGCGTTATGCGTTATGCGTTATGCGTTGTGCGTTATGCGTTATGCGTTATGCGTTATGCGTTATGCGTTATGCGTTATGCGTTATGCGTTATGCGTTATGCTTTGTAGGATCTGAGTTAGGCGTTATGCGTTATGCGATATGCGTTATGCGTTATGCGTTGTGCGTTGTGCGTTGTGCGTTGTGCGTTGTGCGTTATGCGTTATGCGTTATGCGTTATGCGTTATGCGTTATGCGTTATGCGTTATGCGTTATGCGTTATGCGTTACGCGTTGTGCGTTGTGCGTTGTGCGTTGTGCGTTGTGCGTTGTGCGTTATGCGTTATGCGTTATGCGTTATGCGTTATGCGTTATGCGTTATGCGTTATGCGTTATGCGTTATGCGTTATGCGTTATGCGTTATGCGTTATGCGTTATGCGTTATGCGTTATGCGTTATGCGTTATGCGTTATGCGTTATGCGTTATGCGTTGTGCGTTGTGCGTTATGCGTTGTGCGTTGTGCGTTATGCGTTCTGCGTTATGCGTTATGCGTTGTGCGTTATGCGTTATGCGTTATGCGTTATGCGTTATGCGTTATGCGTTATGCGTTATGCGTTATGCGTTCTGCGTTGTGCGTTATGCGTTATGCGTTGTGCGTTATGCGTTATGCGTTATGCGTTATGCGTTATGCGTTGTGCGTTGTGCGTTATGCGTTATGCGTTATGCGTTGTGCGTTATGCGTTATGCGGTATGCGTTATGCGTTGTGCGTTGTGCGTTGTGCGTTGTGCGTTATGCGTTATGCGTTATGCGTTATGCGTTATGCGTTATGCGTTATGCGTTATGCGTTATGCGTTATGCGTTATGCGTTATGCGTTATGCGTTATGCGTTATGCGTTATGCGTTATGCGTTATGCGTTATGCGTTATGCGTTATGCGTTATGCGTTATGCGTTATGCGTTATGCGTTATGCGTTATGCGTTATGCGTTATGCGTTATGCCATATGCGTTATGCGTTATGCGTTATGCGTTATGCGTTATGCGTTATGCGTTATGCGTTATGCGTTATGCGTTATGCGTTATGCGTTATGCGTTATGCGTTATGCGTTATGCGTTATGCGTTATGCGTTATGCGTTATGCGTTATGCGTTATGCGTTATGCGTTATGAGTTATGCGTTATGCGTTATGCGTTATGCGTTATGCGTTATGCGTTATGCGTTATGCGTTATGCGTTATGCGTTATGCGTTATGCGTTATGCGTTATGCGTTATGCGTTATGCGTTATGCGTTATGCGTTATGCGTTATGCGTTATGCGTTATGCGTTATGCGTTATGCGTTATGCGTTATGCGTTATGCGTTATGCGTTATGCGTTATGCGTTATGCGTTATGCGTTATGCGTTATGCGTTATGCGTTATGCGTTATGCGTTATGCGTTATGCGTTATGCGTTATGCGTTATGCGTTATGCGTTATGCGTTATGCGTTATGCGTTATGCGTTATGCGTTATGCGTTATGCGTTATGCGTTATGCGTTATGCGTTATGCGTTATGCGTTATGCGTTATGCGTTATGCGTTATGCGTTATGCGTTATGCGTTATGCGTTATGCGTTATGCGTTATGCGTTATGCGTTATGCGTTATGCGTTATGCGTTATGCGTTATGCGTTATGCGTTATGCGTTATGCGTTATGCGTTATGCGTTCTGCGTTATTCGTTAAGCGTTATGCGTTATGCGATATGCGTCATTCGTTATGCGTTATGCGTTATGCGTTATGCGTTATGCGTTATGCGTTATGCGTTATGCGTTATGCGTTATGCGTTATGCGTTATGCGTTATGCGTTATGCGTTATGCGTTATGCGTTATGCGTTATGCGTTATGCGTTATGCGTTACGCGTTATGCGTTACGCGTTATGCGTTACGCGTTATGCGTTATGCGTTATGCGTTAAGCGTTATGCGTTATGCGTTACGCGTTACGCGTTATGCGTTATGCGTTATGCGTTATGCGTTATGCGTTATGCGATGTGCGTTATGCGTTATGCGTTATGCGTTATGCGTTATGCGTTATGCGTTATGCGTTATGCGTTAAGCATTATGACTTTTTCATTGAGCGTTATGCGTTATGACTTTTCCATTGAGCGTTATGCGTTATTCGTTATGGGTTATGCGTTATGCGTTATGGGTTATGCGTTATGCGTTATGCGTTATGCGTTATGCATTATGCGTTATGCGTTATCCGTTATGCGTTATGCGTTATGCGTTATGCGATATGCGTCATGCGTTAAGCGTTATGCGTTATGCATTATGCGTTATCCGTTATGCGTTATGCGTTATGCGTAATGCGTTATGAGTAATGTGTCATGCGTTATGCGTTATGCGTTATGCGTTATGCGTTATGCGTTATGCGTTATGCGTTATGCGTTATGCGTTATGCGTTATGCGTTATGCGTTATGCGTTATGCGTTATGCGTTATGCGTTATGCGTTATGCGTTATGCGTTACGCGTTACGCGTTACGCGTTACGCGTTATGCGTTATGCGTTATGCGTTATGCGTTATGCGTTATGCGTTATGCGTTATGCGTTATGCGTTATGCGTTATGCGTTATGCGTTATGCGTTATGCGTTATGCGTTATGCGTTATGCGTTACGCGTTATGCGTTACGCGTTATGCGTTATGCGTTATGCGTTATGCGTTATGCGTTATTCGTTATGCGTTATGCGTTATGCGTTATGCGTTATGCGTTATGCGATGTGCGTTATGCGTTATGCGTTATGCGTTATGCGTTATGCGTTATGCGTTATGCGTTATGCGTTATGCGTTATGCGTTATGCGTTATGCGTTATGCGTTATGCGTTATGCGTTATGCGTTATGCGTTATGCGTTATGCGTTATGCGTTATGCGTTATGCGTTATGCGTTATGCGTTATGCGTTATGCGTTATGCGTTATGCGTTATGCGTTATGCGTTATGCGTTATGCGTTATGCGTTATGCGTTATGCGTTATGCGTTATGCGTTATGCGTTATGCGTTATGCGTTATGGGTTATGCGTTATGCGTCATGTGTTATGCGTTATGCGTTAAGCGTTATACGTTATGCGTTATGCGTTATGCGTTATGCGTTATGCGTTATGCGTTATGCGTTATGCGTTATGCGTTATGCGTTATGCGTTATGCGTTATGCGTTATGCGTTATGCGTTATGCGTTATGCGTTATGCGTTATGCGTTATGCGTTATGCGTTATGCGTTAAGCATTATGACTTTTTCATTGAGCGTTATGCGTTATGACTTTTCCATTGAGCGTTATGCGTTATTCGTTATGGGTTATGCGTTATGCGTTATGGGTTATGCGTTATGCGTTATGCGTTATGCGTTATGCGTTATGCGTTATGCGTTATGCGTTATGCGTTATGCGTTATGCATTATGCGTTTTGCGTTATGCGTTATGCGTTATGCGTTATGCGTTATGCGTTATGCGTTATGCGTTATGCGTTATGCGTTATGCGTCATGCGTCATGCGTAATGCGTTATGCGTTATGCGTTATGCGTTATGCGTTATGCGTTATGCGTTATGCGTTATGCGTTATGCGTTATGCGTTATGCGTTATGCGTTATGCGTTATGCGTTATGCGTTATGCGTTATGCGTTATGCGTTATGCGTTATGCGTTATGCGTTATGCGTTATCCGTTATGCGTTATCCGTTATGCGTTACGCGTTATGCGTTATGCGTTATGCGATATGCGTTATGCGTTATGCGTTATGCGTTATGCGTTATGCGTTATGCGTTATGCGTTATGCGTTATGCGTTATGCGTTATGCGTTATGCGTTAAGCATTAATCATTATGACTTTTTCATTGAGCGTTATGCGTTATGACTTTTCCATTGAGCGTTATGCGTTATTCGTTATGGGTTATGCGTTATGCGTTATGGGTTATGCGTTATGCGTTATGCGTTATGCGTTATGCGTTATGCGTTATGCGTTATGCGTTATGCGTTATGCGTTATGCGTTATGCGTTATGCGTTATGCGTTATGCGTTATGCATTATGCGTTATGCGTTATCCGTTATGCGTTATGCGTTATGCGTTATGCGATATGCGTCATGCGTTAAGCGTTATGCGTTATGCATTATGCGTTATCCGTTATGCGTTATGCGTTATGCGTAATGCGTTATGAGTAATGTGTCATGCGTTATGCGTTATGCGTTATTCGTTAAGCGTTATGCTTTATGCGTTATGCGTTATTCGTTATGCGTTATGCGTTATGCGTTATGCGTTATGCGTTATGCGTTATGCGTTATGCGATATGCGTTATGCGTTATGCGTTATGCGTTATGCGTTATGCGTTACGCGTTATGCGTTACGCGTTATGCGTTATGCGTTATGCGTTATGCGTTATGCGTTATGCGTTATGCGTTATTCGTTATGCGTTATGCGTTATGCGTTATGCGTTATGCGTTATGCGATGTGCGTTATGCGTTATGCGTTATGCGTTATGCGTTATGCGTTATGCGTTATGCGTTATGCGTTATGCGTTATGCGTTATGCGTTATGCGTTATGCGTTATGCGTTATGCATTATGCGTTTTGCGTTATGCGTTATGCGTTATGCGTTATGCGTTATGCGTTATGCGTTATGCGTTATGCGTTATGCGTTATGCGTCATGCGTCATGCGTAATGCGTTATGCGTTATGCGTTATGCGTTATGCGTTATGCGTTATGCGTTATGCGTTATGCGTTATGCGTTATGCGTTATGCGTTATGCGTTATGCGTTATGCGTTATGCGTTATGCGTTATGCGTTATGCGTTATGCGTTATGCGTTATGCGTTATCCGTTATGCGTTATCCGTTATGCGTTACGCGTTATGCGTTATGCGTTATGCGATATGCGTTATGCGTTATGCGTTATGCGTTATGCGTTCTGCGTTATGCGTTATGCGTTATGCGTTATGCGTTATGCGTTATGCGTTAAGCATTAATCATTATGACTTTTTCATTGAGCGTTATGCGTTATGACTTTTCCATTGAGCGTTATGCGTTATTCGTTATGGGTTATGCGTTATGCGTTATGGGTTATGCGTTATGCGTTATGCGTTATGCGTTATGCGTTATGCGTTATGCGTTATGCGTTATGCGTTATGCGTTATGCGTTATGCGTTATGCGTTATGCGTTATGCATTATGCGTTATGCGTTATCCGTTATGCGTTATGCGTTATGCGTTATGCGATATGCGTCATGCGTTAAGCGTTATGCGTTATGCATTATGCGTTATCCGTTATGCGTTATGCGTTATGCGTAATGCGTTATGAGTAATGTGTCATGCGTTATGCGTTATGCGTTATTCGTTAAGCGTTATGCTTTATGCGTTATGCGTTATTCGTTATGCGTTATGCGTTATGCGTTATGCGTTATGCGTTATGCGTTATGCGTTATGCGATATGCGTTATGCGTTATGCGTTATGCGTTATGCGTTATGCGTTACGCGTTATGCGTTACGTGTTATGCGTTATGCGTTATGCGTTATGCGTTATGCGTTATGCGTTATGCGTTATGCGTTGTGCGTTGTGCGTTGTGCGTTGTGCGTTGTGCGTTGTGCGTTATGCGTTATGCGTTATGCGTTATGCGTTATGCGTTGTGCGTTGTGCGTTGTGCGTTATGCGTTATGCGTTATGCGTTGTGCGTTATGCGTTATGCGTTATGCGTTATGCGTTATGCGTTATGCGTTGTGCGTTGTGCGTTGTGCGTTATGCGTTATGCGTTATGCGTTGTGCGTTATGCGTTATGCGTTATGCGTTATGCGTTATGCGTTATGCGTTATGCGTTATGCGTTATGCGTTATGCTTTGTAGGATCTGAGTTAGGCGTTATGCGTTATGCGATATGCGTTATGCGTTATGCGTTGTGCGTTGTGCGTTGTGCGTTGTGCGTTGTGCGTTATGCGTTATGCGTTATGCGTTATGCGTTATGCGTTATGCGTTATGCGTTATGCGTTATGCGTTATGCGTTATGCGTTACGCGTTGTGCGTTGTGCGTTGTGCGTTGTGCGTTGTGCGTTGTGCGTTATGCGTTATGCGTTATGCGTTATGCGTTATGCGTTATGCGTTATGCGTTATGCGTTATGCGTTATGCTTTGTAGGATCTGAGTTAGGCGTTATGCGTTATGCGATATGCGTTATGCGTTATGCGTTGTGCGTTGTGCGTTGTGCGTTGTGCGTTGTGCGTTATGCGTTATGCGTTATGCGTTATGCGTTATGCGTTATGCGTTATGCGTTATGCGTTATGCGTTATGCGTTACGCGTTGTGCGTTGTGCGTTGTGCGTTGTGCGTTGTGCGTTGTGCGTTATGCGTTATGCGTTATGCGTTATGCGTTATGCGTTATGCGTTATGCGTTATGCGTTATGCGTTATGCGTTATGCGTTATGCGTTATGCGTTATGCGTTATGCGTTATGCGTTATGCGTTATGCGTTATGCGTTATGCGTTATGCGTTATGCGTTATGCGTTATGCGTTATGCGTTATGCGTTATGCGTTATGCGTTATGCGTTATCCGTTATGCGTTATGCGTTATGCGTTATGCGTTCTGCGTTATTCGTTAAGCGTTATGCGTTATGCGATATGCGTCATTCGTTATGCGTTATGCGTTATGCGTTATGCGTTATGCGTTATGCGTTATGCGTTATGCGTTATGCGTTATGCGTTATGCGTTATGCGTTATGCGTTATGCGTTATGCGTTATGCGTTATGCGTTATGCGTTATGCGTTATGCGTTCTGCGTTACGCGTTATGCGTTACGCGTTATGCGTTATGCGTTATGCGTTAAGCGTTATGCGTTATGCGTTACGCGTTACGCGTTATGCGTTATGCGTTATGCGTTATGCGTTATGCGATATGCGTTATGCGTTATGCGTTATGCGTTATGCGTTATGCGTTATGCGTTACGCGTTATGCGTTACGCGTTATGCGTTATGCGTTATGCGTTATGCGTTATGCGTTATGCGTTATGCGTTATTCGTTATGCGTTATGCGTTATGCGTTATGCGTTATGCGTTATGCGTTATGCGATGTGCGTTATGCGTTATGCGTTATGCGTTATGCGTTATGCGTTATGCGTTATGCGTTATGCGTTAAGCATTATGACTTTTTCATTGAGCGTTATGCGTTATGACTTTTCCATTGAGCGTTATGCGTTATTCGTTATGGGTTATGCGTTATGCGTTATGGGTTATGCGTTATGCGTTATGCGTTATGCGTTATGCATTATGCGTTATGCGTTATCCGTTATGCGTTATGCGTTATGCGTTATGCGATATGCGTCATGCGTTAAGCGTTATGCGTTATGCATTATGCGTTATCCGTTATGCGTTATGCGTTATGCGTAATGCGTTATGAGTAATGTGTCATGCGTTATGCGTTATGCGTTATGCGTTATGCGTTATGCGTTATGCGTTATGCGTTATGCGTTATGCGTTATGCGTTATGCGTTATGCGTTATGCGTTATGCGTTATGCGTTATGCGTTATGCGTTACGCGTTACGCGTTACGCGTTATGCGTTATGCGTTATGCGTTATGCGTTATGCGTTATGCGTTATGCGTTATGCGTTATGCGTTATGCGTTATGCGTTATGCGTTATGCGTTATGCGTTATGCGTTATGCGTTATGCGTTACGCGTTATGCGTTACGCGTTATGCGTTATGCGTTATGCGTTATGCGTTATGCGTTATTCGTTATGCGTTATGCGTTATGCGTTATGCGTTATGCGTTATGCGATGTGCGTTATGCGTTATGCGTTATGCGTTATGCGTTATGCGTTATGCGTTATGCGTTATGCGTTATGCGTTATGCGTTATGCGTTATGCGTTATGCGTTATGCGTTATGCGTTATGCGTTATGCGTTATGCGTTAAGCATTATGACTTTTTCATTGAGCGTTATGCGTTATGACTTTTCCATTGAGCGTTATGCGTTATTCGTTATGGGTTATGCGTTATGAGTTATGGGTTATGCGTTATGCGTTATGCGTTATGCGTTATGCGTTATGCGTTATGCGTTATGCGTTATGCGTTATGCATTATGCGTTTTGCGTTATGCGTTATGCGTTATGCGTTATGCGTTATGCGTTATGCGTTATGCGTTATGCGTTATGCGTTATGCGTCATGCGTCATGCGTAATGCGTTATGCGTTATGCGTTATGCGTTATGCGTTATGCGTTATGCGTTATGCGTTATGCGTTATGCGTTATGCGTTATGCGTTATGCGTTATGCGTTATGCGTTATGCGTTATGCGTTATGCGTTATGCGTTATGCGTTATGCGTTATCCGTTATGCGTTATCCGTTATGCGTTACGCGTTATGCGTTATGCGTTATGCGTTATGCGTTATGCGTTATGCGTTATGCGTTATGCGTTCTGCGTTATGCGTTATGCGTTATGCGTTATGCGTTATGCGTTATGCGTTAAGCATTAATCATTATGACTTTTTCATTGAGCGTTATGCGTTATGACTTTTCCATTGAGCGTTATGCGTTATTCGTTATGGGTTATGCGTTATGCGTTATGGGTTATGCGTTATGCGTTATGCGTTATGCGTTATGCGTTATGCGTTATGCGTTATGCGTTATGCGTTATGCGTTATGCGTTATGCGTTATGCGTTATGCGTTATGCGTTATGCATTATGCGTTATGCGTTATCCGTTATGCGTTATGCGTTATGCGTTATGCGATATGCGTCATGCGTTAAGCGTTATGCGTTATGCATTATGCGTTATCCGTTATGCGTTATGCGTAATGCGTTATGAGTAATGTGTCATGCGTTATGCGTTATGCGTTATTCGTTAAGCGTTATGCTTTATGCGTTATGCGTTATTCGTTATGCGTTATGCGTTATGCGTTATGCGTTATGCGTTATGCGTTATGCGATATGCGTTATGCGTTATGCGTTATGCGTTATGCGTTATGCGTTACGCGTTATGCGTTACGCGTTATGCGTTATGCGTTATGCGTTATGCGTTATGCGTTATGCGTTATGCGTTATTCGTTATGCGTTATGCGTTATGCGTTATGCGTTATGCGTTATGCGATGTGCGTTATGCGTTATGCGTTATGCGTTATGCGTTATGCGTTATGCGTTATGCGTTATGCGTTATGCGTTATGCGTTATGCGTTATGCGTTATGCGTTATGCGTTATGCGTTATGCGTTACGCGTTATGCGTTACGCGTTATGCGTTATGCGTTATGCGTTATGCGTTATGCGTTATGCGTTATTCGTTATGCGTTATGCGTTATGCGTTATGCGTTATGCGTTATGCGATGTGCGTTATGCGTTATGCGTTATGCGTTATGCGTTATGCGTTATGCGTTATGCGTTATGCGTTATGCGTTATGCGTTATGCGTTATGCGTTATGCGTTATGCGTTATGCGTTATGCGTTAAGCATTATGACTTTTTCATTGAGCGTTATGCGTTATGACTTTTCCATTGAGCGTTATGCGTTATTCGTTATGGGTTATGCGTTATGCGTTATGGGTTATGCGTTATGCGTTATGCGTTATGCGTTATGCGTTATGCGTTATGCGTTATGCGTTATGCGTTATGCATTATGCGTTTTGCGTTATGCGTTATGCGTTATGCGTTATGCGTTATGCGTTATGCGTTATGCGTTATGCGTTATGCGTTATGCGTTATGCGTCATGCGTCATGCGTAATGCGTTATGCGTTATGCGTTATGCGTTATGCGTTATGCGTTATGCGTTATGCGTTATGCGTTATGCGTTATGCGTTATGCGTTATGCGTTATGCGTTATGCGTTATGCGTTATGCGTTATGCGTTATGCGTTATGCGTTATGCGTTATCCGTTATGCGTTATCCGTTATGCGTTACGCGTTATGCGTTATGCGTTATGCGTTATGCGTTATGCGTTATGCGTTATGCGTTATGCGTTCTGCGTTATGCGTTATGCGTTATGCGTTATGCGTTATGCGTTATGCGTTAAGCATTAATCATTATGACTTTTTCATTGAGCGTTATGCGTTATGACTTTTCCATTGAGCGTTATGCGTTATTCGTTATGGGTTATGCGTTATGCGTTATGGGTTATGCGTTATGCGTTATGCGTTATGCGTTATGCGTTATGCGTTATGCGTTATGGGTTATCCGTTATGCGTTACGCGTTATGCGTTATGCGTTATGCGTTATGCGTTATGCGTTATGCGTCATGCGTCATGCGTTATGCGTTATGCGTTATGCGTTATGCGTTATGCGTTATGCGTTATGCGTTATGCGTTATGCGTTATGCGTTATGCGTTATGCGTTATGCGTTATGCGTTATGCGTTATGCGTTATTCGTTATGCGTTATGCGTTATGCGTTATGCGTTATGCGTTATGCGTTATGCGTTATGCGTTATGCGTTATGCGTTATGCGTTATGCGTTATGCGTTATGCGTTATGCGTTATGCGTTATGGGTTATGCGTTATGCGTCATGTGTTATGCGTTATGCGTTAAGCGTTATACGTTATGCGTTATGCGTTATGCGTTATGCGTTATGCGTTATGCGTTATGCGTTATGCGTTATGCGTTATGCGTTATGCGTTATGCGTTATGCGTTATGCGTTATGCGTTATGCGTTATGCGTTATGCGTTATGCGTTATGCGTTATGCGTTAAGCATTATGACTTTTTCATTGAGCGTTATGCGTTATGACTTTTCCATTGAGCGTTATGCGTTATTCGTTATGGGTTATGCGTTATGCGTTATGGGTTATGCGTTATGCGTTATGCGTTATGCGTTATGCGTTATGCGTTATGCGTTATGCGTTATGCGTTATGCGTTATGCATTATGCGTTTTGCGTTATGCGTTATGCGTTATGCGTTATGCGTTATGCGTTATGCGTTATGCGTTATGCGTTATGCGTTATGCGTCATGCGTCATGCGTAATGCGTTATGCGTTATGCGTTATGCGTTATGCGTTATGCGTTATGCGTTATGCGTTATGCGTTATGCGTTATGCGTTATGCGTTATGCGTTATGCGTTATGCGTTATGCGTTATGCGTTATGCGTTATGCGTTATGCGTTATGCGTTATCCGTTATGCGTTATCCGTTATGCGTTACGCGTTATGCGTTATGCGTTATGCGATATGCGTTATGCGTTATGCGTTATGCGTTATGCGTTCTGCGTTATGCGTTATGCGTTATGCGTTATGCGTTATGCGTTATGCGTTAAGCATTAATCATTATGACTTTTTCATTGAGCGTTATGCGTTATGACTTTTCCATTGAGCGTTATGCGTTATTCGTTATGGGTTATGCGTTATGCGTTATGGGTTATGCGTTATGCGTTATGCGTTATGCGTTATGCGTTATGCGTTATGCGTTATGCGTTATGCGTTATGCGTTATGCGTTATGCGTTATGCGTTATGCGTTATGCGTTATGCGTTATGCATTATGCGTTATGCGTTATCCGTTATGCGTTATGCGTTATGCGTTATGCGATATGCGTCATGCGTTAAGCGTTATGCGTTATGCATTATGCGTTATCCGTTATGCGTTATGCGTTATGCGTAATGCGTTATGAGTAATGTGTCATGCGTTATGCGTTATGCGTTATTCGTTAAGCGTTATGCTTTATGCGTTATGCGTTATTCGTTATGCGTTATGCGTTATGCGTTATGCGTTATGCGTTATGCGTTATGCGTTATGCGATATGCGTTATGCGTTATGCGTTATGCGTTATGCGTTATGCGTTACGCGTTATGCGTTACGCGTTATGCGTTATGCGTTATGCGTTATGCGTTATGCGTTATGCGTTATGCGTTATTCGTTATGCGTTATGCGTTATGCGTTATGCGTTATGCGTTATGCGATGTGCGTTATGCGTTATGCGTTATGCGTTATGCGTTATGCGTTATGCGTTATGCGTTATGCGTTATGCGTTATGCGTTATGCGTTATGCGTTATGCGTTATGCGTTATGCATTATGCGTTTTGCGTTATGCGTTATGCGTTATGCGTTATGCGTTATGCGTTATGCGTTATGCGTTATGCGTTATGCGTTATGCGTCATGCGTCATGCGTAATGCGTTATGCGTTATGCGTTATGCGTTATGCGTTATGCGTTATGCGTTATGCGTTATGCGTTATGCGTTATGCGTTATGCGTTATGCGTTATGCGTTATGCGTTATGCGTTATGCGTTATGCGTTATGCGTTATGCGTTATGCGTTATGCGTTATGCGTTATCCGTTATGCGTTATCCGTTATGCGTTACGCGTTATGCGTTATGCGTTATGCGATATGCGTTATGCGTTATGCGTTATGCGTTATGCGTTCTGCGTTATGCGTTATGCGTTATGCGTTATGCGTTATGCGTTAAGCATTAATCATTATGACTTTTTCATTGAGCGTTATGCGTTATGACTTTTCCATTGAGCGTTATGCGTTATTCGTTATGGGTTATGCGTTATGCGTTATGGGTTATGCGTTATGCGTTATGCGTTATGCGTTATGCGTTATGCGTTATGCGTTATGCGTTATGCGTTATGCGTTATGCGTTATGCGTTATGCGTTATGCGTTATGCGTTATGCATTATGCGTTATGCGTTATCCGTTATGCGTTATGCGTTATGCGTTATGCGATATGCGTCATGCGTTAAGCGTTATGCGTTATGCATTATGCGTTATCCGTTATGCGTTATGCGTTATGCGTAATGCGTTATGAGTAATGTGTCATGCGTTATGCGTTATGCGTTATTCGTTAAGCGTTATGCTTTATGCGTTATGCGTTATTCGTTATGCGTTATGCGTTATGCGTTATGCGTTATGCGTTATGCGTTATGCGTTATGCGATATGCGTTATGCGTTATGCGTTATGCGTTATGCGTTATGCGTTACGCGTTATGCGTTACGCGTTATGCGTTATGCGTTATGCGTTATGCGTTATGCGTTATGCGTTATGCGTTATTCGTTATGCGTTATGCGTTATGCGTTATGCGTTATGCGTTATGCGATGTGCGTTATGCGTTATGCGTTATGCGTTATGCGTTATGCGTTATGCGTTATGCGTTATGCGTTATGCGTTATGCGTTATGCGTTATGCGTTATGCGTTATGCGTTATGCGTTATGCGTTATGCGTTACGCGTTATGCGTTACGCGTTATGCGTTATGCGTTATGCGTTATGCGTTATGCGTTATTCGTTATGCGTTATGCGTTATGCGTTATGCGTTATGCGTTATGCGATGTGCGTTATGCGTTATGCGTTATGCGTTATGCGTTATGCGTTATGCGTTATGCGTTATGCGTTATGCGTTATGCGTTATGCGTTATGCGTTATGCGTTATGCGTTATGCGTTATGCGTTATGCGTTATGCGTTATGCGTTATGCGTTAAGCATTATGACTTTTTCATTGAGCGTTATGCGTTATGACTTTTCCATTGAGCGTTATGCGTTATTCGTTATGGGTTATGCGTTATGCGTTATGGGTTATGCGTTATGCGTTATGCGTTATGCGTTATGCGTTATGCGTTATGCGTTATGCGTTATGCGTTATGCGTTATGCATTATGCGTTTTGCGTTATGCGTTATGCGTTATGCGTTATGCGTTATGCGTTATGCGTTATGCGTTATGCGTTATGCGTTATGCGTTATGCGTCATGCGTCATGCGTAATGCGTTATGCGTTATGCGTTATGCGTTATGCGTTATGCGTTATGCGTTATGCGTTATGCGTTATGCGTTATGCGTTATGCGTTATGCGTTATGCGTTATGCGTTATGCGTTATGCGTTATGCGTTATGCGTTATGCGTTATCCGTTATGCGTTATCCGTTATGCGTTACGCGTTATGCGTTATGCGTTATGCGTTATGCGTTATGCGTTATGCGTTATGCGTTATGCGTTATGCGTTCTGCGTTATGCGTTATGCGTTATGCGTTATGCGTTATGCGTTATGCGTTAAGCATTAATCATTATGACTTTTTCATTGAGCGTTATGCGTTATGACTTTTCCATTGAGCGTTATGCGTTATTCGTTATGGGTTATGCGTTATGCGTTATGGGTTATGCGTTATGCGTTATGCGTTATGCGTTATGCGTTATGCGTTATGCGTTATGGGTTATCCGTTATGCGTTACGCGTTATGCGTTATGCGTTATGCGTTATGCGTTATGCGTTATGCGTTATGCGTCATGCGTCATGCGTTATGCGTTATGCGTTATGCGTTATGCGTTATGCGTTATGCGTTATGCGTTATGCGTTATGCGTTATGCGTTATGCGTTATGCGTTATGCGTTATGCGTTATGCGTTATTCGTTATGCGTTATGCGTTATGCGTTATGCGTTATGCGTTATGCGTTATGCGTTATGCGTTATGCGTTATGCGTTATGCGTTATGCGTTATGCGTTATGCGTTATGCGTTATGCGTTATGGGTTATGCGTTATGCGTCATGTGTTATGCGTTATGCGTTAAGCGTTATACGTTATGCGTTATGCGTTATGCGTTATGCGTTATGCGTTATGCGTTATGCGTTATGCGTTATGCGTTATGCGTTATGCGTTATGCGTTATGCGTTATGCGTTATGCGTTATGCGTTATGCGTTATGCGTTATGCGTTATGCGTTATGCGTTATGCGTTATGCGTTATGCGTTATGCGTTATGCGTTATGCGTTATGCGTTATGCGTTATGCGTTATGCGTTATGCGTTATGCGTTATGCGTTATGCGTTATGCGTTATGCGTTATGCGTTATGCGTTATGCGTTATGCGTTATGCGTTATGCGTTATGCGTTATGCGTTATGCGTTATGCGTTATGCGTTATGCGTTATGCGTTATGCGTTATGCGTTATGCGTTATGCGTTATGCGTTATGCGTTATGCGTTATGCGTTATGCGTTATGCGTTATGCGTTATGCGTTATGCGTTATGCGTTATGCGTTATGCGTTATGCGTTATGCGTTATGCGTTATGCGTTATGCGTTATGCGTTATGCGTTATCCGTTATGCGTTATGCGTTATGCGTTATGCGTTCTGCGTTATTCGTTAAGCGTTATGCGTTATGCGATATGCGTCATTCGTTATGCGTTATGCGTTATGCGTTATGCGTTATGCGTTATGCGTTATGCGTTATGCGTTATGCGTTATGCGTTATGCGTTATGCGTTATGCGTTATGCGTTATGCGTTATGCGTTATGCGTTATGCGTTATGCGTTATGCGTTATGCGTTATGCGTTACGCGTTATGCGTTACGCGTTATGCGTTATGCGTTATGCGTTAAGCGTTATGCGTTATGCGTTACGCGTTACGCGTTATGCGTTATGCGTTATGCGTTATGCGTTATGCGATATGCGTTATGCGTTATGCGTTATGCGTTATGCGTTATGCGTTATGCGTTCCGCGTTATGCGTTACGCGTTATGCGTTATGCGTTATGCGTTATGCGTTATGCGTTATGCGTTATGCGTTATGCGTTATTCGTTATGCGTTATGCGTTATGCGTTATGCGTTATGCGTTATGCGATGTGCGTTATGCGTTATGCGTTATGCGTTATGCGTTATGCGTTATGCGTTATGCGTTATGCGTTATGCGTTATGCGTTATGCGTTATGCGTTAAGCATTATGACTTTTTCATTGAGCGTTATGCGTTATGACTTTTCCATTGAGCGTTATGCGTTATGCGTTATGCGTTATGCGTTATGCGTTATGGGTTATGCGTTATTCGTTATGCGTTATGCGTTATGCGTTATGCGTTATGCGTTATGCGTTATGCGATGTGCGTTATGCGTTATGCGTTATGCGTTATGCGTTATGCGTTATCCGTTATGCGTTATGCGTTATGCGTTATGCGATATGCGTCATGCGTTAAGCGTTATGCGTTATGCATTATGCGTTATCCGTTATGCGTTATGCGTTATGCGTAATGCGTTATGAGTAATGTGTCATGCGTTATGCGTTATGCGTTATGCGTTATGCGTTATGCGTTATGCGTTATGCGTTATGCGTTATGCGTTATGCGTTATGCGTTATGCGTTATCCGTTATGCGTTATCCGTTATGCGTTACGCGTTATGCGTTATGCGTTATGCGTTATGCGTTATGCGTTATGCGTTATGCGTTATGCGTTATGCGTTCTGCGTTATGCGTTATGCGTTATTCGTTATGCGTTATGCGTTATGCGTTAAGCATTAATCATTATGACTTTTTCATTGAGCGTTATGCGTTATGACTTTTCCATTGAGCGTTATGCGTTATTCGTTATGGGTTATGCGTTATGCGTTATGGGTTATGCGTTATGCGTTATGCGTTATGCGTTATGCGTTATGCGTTATGCGTTATGCGTTATGCGTTATGCGTTATGCGTTATGCGTTATGCGTTATGCGTTATGCATTATGCGTTATGCGTTATCCGTTATGCGTTATGCGTTATGCGTTATGCGATATGCGTCATGCGTTAAGCGTTATGCGTTATGCATTATGCGTTATCCGTTATGCGTTATGCGTTATGCGTAATGCGTTATGAGTAATGTGTCATGCGTTATGCGTTATGCGTTATTCGTTAAGCGTTATGCTTTATGCGTTATGCGTTATTCGTTATGCGTTATGCGTTATGCGTTATGCGTTATGCGTTATGCGTTATGCGTTATGCGTTATGCGTTACGCGTTATGCGTTACGCGTTATGCGTTATGCGTTATGCGTTATGCGTTATGCGTTATGCGTTATGCGTTATTCGTTATGCGTTATGCGTTATGCGTTATGCGTTATGCGTTATGCGATGTGCGTTATGCGTTATGCGTTATGCGTTATGCGTTATGCGTTATGCGTTATGCGTTATGCGTTATGCGTTATGCGTTATGCGTTATGCGTTATGCGTTATGCGTTATGCGTTATGCGTTATGCGTTACGCGTTATGCGTTACGCGTTATGCGTTATGCGTTATGCGTTATGCGTTATGCGTTATTCGTTATGCGTTATGCGTTATGCGTTATGCGTTATGCGTTATGCGATGTGCGTTATGCGTTATGCGTTATGCGTTATGCGTTATGCGTTATGCGTTATGCGTTATGCGTTATGCGTTATGCGTTATGCGTTATGCGTTATGCGTTAAGCATTATGACTTTTTCATTGAGCGTTATGCGTTATGACTTTTCCATTGAGCGTTATGCGTTATTCGTTATGGGTTATGCGTTATGCGTTATGGGTTATGCGTTATGCGTTATGCGTTATGCGTTATGCGTTATGCGTTATGCGTTATGCGTTATGCGTTATGCGTTATGCATTATGCGTTTTGCGTTATGCGTTATGCGTTATGCGTTATGCGTTATGCGTTATGCGTTATGCGTTATGCGTTATGCGTCATGCGTCATGCGTAATGCGTTATGCGTTATGCGTTATGCGTTATGCGTTATGCGTTATGCGTTATGCGTTATGCGTTATGCGTTATGCGTTATGCGTTATGCGTTATGCGTTATGCGTTATGCGTTATGCGTTATGCGTTATGCGTTATGCGTTATGCGTTATGCGTTATGCGTTATGCGTTATGCGTTATGCGTTATCCGTTATGCGTTATCCGTTATGCGTTACGCGTTATGCGTTATGCGTTATGCGTTATGCGTTATGCGTTATGCGTTATGCGTTATGCGTTCTGCGTTATGCGTTATGCGTTATGCGTTATGCGTTATGCGTTATGCGTTAAGCATTAATCATTATGACTTTTTCATTGAGCGTTATGCGTTATGACTTTTCCATTGAGCGTTATGCGTTATTCGTTATGGGTTATGCGTTATGCGTTATGGGTTATGCGTTATGCGTTATGCGTTATGCGTTATGCGTTATGCGTTATGGGTTATCCGTTATGCGTTACGCGTTATGCGTTATGCGTTATGCGTTATGCGTTATGCGTTATGCGTTATGCGTCATGCGTCATGCGTTATGCGTTATGCGTTATGCGTTATGCGTTATGCGTTATGCGTTATGCGTTATGCGTTATGCGTTATGCGTTATGCGTTATGCGTTATGCGTTATTCGTTATGCGTTATGCGTTATGCGTTATGCGTTATGCGTTATGCGTTATGCGTTATGCGTTATGCGTTATGCGTTATGCGTTATGCGTTATGCGTTATGCGTTATGCGTTATGGGTTATGCGTTATGCGTCATGTGTTATGCGTTATGCGTTAAGCGTTATACGTTATGCGTTATGCGTTATGCGTTATGCGTTATGCGTTATGCGTTATGCGTTATGCGTTATGCGTTATGCGTTATGCGTTATGCGTTATGCGTTATGCGTTATGCGTTATGCGTTATGCGTTATGCGTTATGCGTTATGCGTTATGCGTTATGCGTTATGCGTTATGCGTTATGCGTTATGCGTTATGCGTTATGCGTTATGCGTTATGCGTTATGCGTTATGCGTTATGCGTTATGCGTTATGCGTTATGCGTTATGCGTTATGCGTTATGCGTTATGCGTTATGCGTTATGCGTTATGCGTTATGCGTTATGCGTTATGCGTTATGCGTTATGCGTTATGCGTTATGCGTTATGCGTTATGCGTTATGCGTTATGCGTTATGCGTTATGCGTTATGCGTTATGCGTTATGCGTTATGCGTTATGCGTTATGCGTTATGCGTTATGCGTTATGCGTTATGCGTTATGCGTTATGCGTTATGCGTTATGCGTTATCCGTTATGCGTTATGCGTTATGCGTTATGCGTTCTGCGTTATTCGTTAAGCGTTATGCGTTATGCGATATGCGTCATTCGTTATGCGTTATGCGTTATGCGTTATGCGTTATGCGTTATGCGTTATGCGTTATGCGTTATGCGTTATGCGTTATGCGTTATGCGTTATGCGTTATGCGATGTGCGTTATGCGTTATGCGTTATGCGTTATGCGTTATGCGTTATGCGTTATGCGTTATGCGTTACGCGTTATGCGTTACGCGTTATGCGTTATGCGTTATGCGTTATGCGTTATGCGTTATGCGTTATTCGTTATGCGTTATGCGTTATGCGTTATGCGTTATGCGTTATGCGATGTGCGTTATGCGTTATGCGTTATGCGTTATGCGTTATGCGTTATGCGTTATGCGTTATGCGTTATGCGTTATGCGTTATGCGTTAAGCATTATGACTTTTTCATTGAGCGTTATGCGTTATGACTTTTCCATTGAGCGTTATGCGTTATTCGTTATGGGTTATGCGTTATGCGTTATGGGTTATGCGTTATGCGTTATGCGTTATGCGTTATGCATTATGCGTTATGCGTTATCCGTTATGCGTTATGCGTTATGCGTTATGCGATATGCGTCATGCGTTAAGCGTTATGCGTTATGCATTATGCGTTATCCGTTATGCGTTATGCGTTATGCGTAATGCGTTATGAGTAATGTGTCATGCGTTATGCGTTATGCGTTATGCGTTATGCGTTATGCGTTATGCGTTATGCGTTATGCGTTATGCGTTATGCGTTATGCGTTATGCGTTATGCGTTATGCGTTATGCGTTATGCGTTATGCGTTATGCGTTATACGTTATGCGTTACGCGTTACGCGTTACAAGTTATGCGTTATGCGTTATGCGTTATGCGTTATGCGTTATGCGTTATGCGTTATGCGTTATGCGTTATGCGTTATGCGTTATGCGTTATGCGTTATGCGTTATGCGTTATGCGTTATGCGTTATGCGTTACGCGTTACGCGTTACGCGTTATGCGTTATGCGTTATGCGTTATGCGTTATGCGTTATTCGTTATGCGTTATGCGTTATGCGTTATGCGTTATGCGTTATGCGATGTGCGTTATGCGTTATGCGTTATGCGTTATACGTTATGCGTTATGCGTTATGCGTTATGCGTTATGCGTTATGCGTTATGCGTTATGCGTTATGCGTTATGCGTTAAGCATTATGACTTTTTCATTGAGCGTTATGCGTTATGACTTTTCCATTGAGCGTTATGCGTTATTCGTTATGGGTTATGCGTTATGCGTTATGGGTTATGCGTTATGCGTTATGCGTTATGCGTTATGCGTTATGCGTTATGCGTTATGCGTTATGCATTATGCGTTTTGCGTTATGCGTTATGCGTTATGCGTTATGCGTTATGCGTTATGCGTTATGCGTTATGCGTTATGCGTTATGCGTTATGCGTCATGCGTCATGCGTAATGCGTTATGCGTTATGCGTTATGCGTTATGCGTTATGCGTTATGCGTTATGCGTTATGCGTTATGCGTTATGCGTTATGCGTTATGCGTTATGCGTTATGCGTTATGCGTTATGCGTTATGCGTTATGCGTTATGCGTTATGCGTTATGCGTTATGCGTTATGCGTTATGCGTTATGCGTTATGCGTTATGCGTTATGCGTTATCCGTTATGCGTTATCCGTTATGCGTTACGCGTTATGCGTTATGCGTTATGCGTTATGCGTTATGCGTTATGCGTTATGCGTTATGCGTTCTGCGTTATGCGTTATGCGTTATGCGTTATGCGTTATGCGTTATGCGTTATGCGTTAAGCATTAATCATTATGACTTTTTCATTGAGCGTTATGCGTTATGACTTTTCCATTGAGCGTTATGCGTTATTCGTTATGGGTTATGCGTTATGCGTTATGGGTTATGCGTTATGCGTTATGCGTTATGCGTTATGCGTTATGCGTTATGCGTTATGCGTTATGCGTTATGCGTTATGCGTTATGCGTTATGCGTTATGCATTATGCGTTATGCGTTATCCGTTATGCGTTATGCGTTATGCGTTATGCGATATGCGTCATGCGTTAAGCGTTATGCGTTATGCATTATGCGTTATCCGTTATGCGTTATGCGTTATGCGTAATGCGTTATGAGTAATGTGTCATGCGTTATGCGTTATGCGTTATTCGTTAAGCGTTATGCTTTATGCGTTATGCGTTATTCGTTATGCGTTATGCGTTATGCGTTATGCGTTATGCGTTATGCGTTATGCGTTATGCGTTATGCGATATGCGTTATGCGTTATGCGTTATGCGTTATGCGTTATGCGTTATGCGTTATGCGTTATGCGTTATGCGTTATGCGTTATGCGTTATGCGATATGCGTTACGCGTTATGCGTTATGCGTTATGCGTTATGCGTTATGCGTTATGCGTTATGCGTTATTCGTTATGCGTTATGCGTTATGCGTTATGCGTTATGCGTTATGCGATGTGCGTTATGCGTTATGCGTTATGCGTTATGCGTTATGCGTTATGCGTTATGCGTTATGCGTTATGCGTTATGCGTTATGCGTTATGCGTTATGCGTTATGCGTTATGCGTTATGCGTTATGCGTTATGCGTTATGCGTTATGCGTTATGCGTTATGCGTTATGCGTTATGCGTTATGCGTTATGCGTTAAGCATTATGACTTTTTCATTGAGCGTTATGCGTTATGACTTTTCCATTGAGCGTTATGCGTTATTCGTTATGGGTTATGCGTTATGCGTTATGGGTTATGCGTTATGCGTTATGCGTTATGCGTTATGCGTTATGCGTTATGCATTATGCGTTATGCGTTATCCGTTATGCGTTATGCGTTATGCGTTATGCGTTATGCGATATGCGTCATGCGTTAAGCGTTATGCGTTATGCATTATGCGTTACGCGTTACGCGTTATGCGTTATGCGTTATGCGTTATGCGTTATGCGTTATGCGTTATGCGTTATGCGTTATGCGTTATGCGTTATGTGTTATGCGTTATGCGTTAAGCATTATACGTTATGCGTTATGCGTTATGTGTTATGCGTTATGCGTTATGTGTTATGCGTTGTGCTTTACGGGTTATGCGATATGCGTTATGCGTTATGACTTTTTCATTGAACGTTATGCGTTATGCGATATGCGTTATGCGTTATGCGTTATGCGTTATGCGTTATGCGTTATGCGTTATGCGTTATGCGTTATGCGTTATGCGTTATGCGTTATGCGTTATGCGTTATGCGTTATGCGTTATGCGTTATGCGTTATGCGTTATGCGTTATGCGTTATGCGTTATGCGTTATGCGTTATGCGTTATGCGTTATGCGTTATGCGTTATGCGTTATGCGTTATCCGTTATGCGTTACGCGTTACGCGTTATGCGTTATGCGTTATGCGTTATGCGTTATGCGTTATGCGTTATGCGTTATGCGTTATGCGTTATGCGTTATGCGTTATGCGTTATGCGTTATGCGTTACGCGTTACGCGTTACGCGTTATGCGTTATGCGTTATGCGTTATGCGTTATGCGTTATGCGTTATGCGTTATGTGTTATGCGTTATGCGTTAAGCGTTATACGTTATGCGTTATGCGTTATGTGTTATGCGTTATGCGTTAAGCGTTATACGTTATGCGTTATGCGTTATGTGTTATGCGTTATGCGTTATGTGTTATGCGTTGTGCTTTACGGGTTATGCGATATGCGTTATGCGTTATGACTTTTTCATTGAACGTTATGCGTTATGCGATATGCGTTATGCGTTATGCGTTATGCGTTATGCGTTATGCGTTATGCGTTATGCGTTATGCGTTATGCGTTATGCGTTATGCGTTATGCGTTATGCGTTATGCGTTATGCGTTATGCGTTATGCGTTATGCGTTATGCGTTATGCGTTATGCGTTATGCGTTATGCGTTATGCGTTATGCGTTATGCGTTATGCGTTATGCGTTATCCGTTATGCGTTACGCGTTATGCGTTATGCGTTATGCGTTATGCGTTATGCGTTATGCGTTATGCGTTATGCGTTATGCGTTATGCGTTACGCGTTACGCGTTATGCGTTATGCGTTATGCGTTATGCGTTATGCGTTATGCGTTATGCGTTATCCGTTATGCGTTATGCGTTATGCGTTATGCGTTATGCGATATGCGTCATGCGTTAAGCGTTATGCGTTATGCATTATGCGTTATCCGTTATTCGTTATGGGTTATGCGTTATGCGTTATGGGTTATGCGTTATGCGTTATGCGTTATGCGTTATGCGTTATGCGTTATGCGTTATGCGTTATGCGTTATGCGTTATGCGTTATGCGTTATGCGTTATGCGTTATGCGTTATGCGTTATGCGTTATGCGTTATGCGTTACGCGTTACGCGTTACGCGTTATGCGTTATGAGTTATGCGTTATGCGTTATGCGTTATGCGTTATGCGTTATGTGTTATGCGTTATGCGTTAAGCGTTATACGTTATGCGTTATGCGTTATGTGTTATGCGTTATGCGTTAAGCGTTATACGTTATGCGTTATGCGTTATGTGTTATGCGTTATGCGTTATGTGTTATGCGTTGTGCTTTACGGGTTATGCGATATGCGTTATGCGTTATGACTTTTTCATTGAACGTTATGCGTTATGCGATATGCGTTATGCGTTATGCGTTATGCGTTATCCGTTATTCGTTATGGGTTATGCGTTATGCGTTATGGGTTATGCGTTATGCGTTATGCGTTATGCGTTATGCGTTATGCGTTATGCGTTATGCGTTATGCGTTATGCGTTATGCGTTATGCGTTATGCGTTATGCGTTATGCGTTATGCGTTATGCGTTATGCGTTATGCGTTACGCGTTACGCGTTACGCGTTATGCGTTATGCGTTATGCGTTATGCGTTATGCGTTATGTGTTATGCGTTATGCGTTAAGCGTTATACGTTATGCGTTATGCGTTATGTGTTATGCGTTATGCGTTAAGCGTTATACGTTATGCGTTATGCGTTATGTGTTATGCGTTATGCGTTATGTGTTATGCGTTGTGCTTTACGGGTTATGCGATATGCGTTATGCGTTATGACTTTTTCATTGAACGTTATGCGTTATGCGATATGCGTTATGCGTTATGCGTTATGCGTTATGCGTTATGCGTTATGCGTTATGCGTTATGCGTTATGCGTTATGCGTTATGCGTTATGCGTTATGCGTTATGCGTTATGCGTTATGCGTTATGCGTTATGCGTTATGCGTTATGCGTTATGCGTTATGCGTTATGCGTTATGCGTTATGCGTTATGCGTTATGCGTTATGCGTTATGCGTTATGCGTTATGCGTTATGCGTTATGCGTTATGCGTTATGCGTTATGCGTTATGCGTTATGCGTTATGCGTTATGCGTTATGCGTTATGCGTTATGCGTTATGCGTTATGCGTTATGCGTTATGCGTTATGCGTTATGCGTTATGCGTTATGCGTTATGCGTTATGCGTTATGCGTTATGCGTTATGCGTTATGCGTTATGCGTTATGCGTTATGCGTTATGCGTTACGCGTTACGCGTTATGCGTTATGCGTTATGCGTTATGCGTTATGCGTTATTCGTTATGCGTTATGCGTTTAGCATTATGACTTTTTCATTGAGCGTTATGCGTTATGACTTTTCCATTGAGCGTTATGCGTTATTCGTTATGGGTTATGCGTTATGCGTTATGGGTTATGCGTTATGCGTTATGCGTTATGCGGTATGCGTTATGCGTTATGAGTTATGCGTTATGCGTTATGCATTATGCGTTATGCGTTATCCGTTATGCGTTATGCGTTATGCGTTATGCAATATGCGTCATGCGTTAAGCGTTATGCGTTATGCATTATGCGTTATCCGTTATGCGTTATGCGTTATGCGTAATGCGTTATGAGTAATGTGTCATGCGTTATGCGTTATGCGTTATTCGTTAAGCGTTATGCTTTATGCGTTATGCGTTATGCGTTATGCGTTATGCGTTATGCGTTATGCGTTATGCGTTATGCGTTATGCGTCATGCGTCATGCGTAATGCGTTATGCGTTATGCGTTATGCGTTATGCGTTATGCGTTATGCGTTATGCGTTATGCGTTATGCGTTATGCGTTATGCGTTATGCGTTATGCGTTATGCGTTATGCGTTATGCGTTATGCGTTATGCGTTATGCGTTATGCGTTATGCGTTATGCGTTATGCGTTATGCGTTATGCGTTATGCGTTATGCGTTATGCGTTATGCGTTATCCGTTATGCGTTACGCGTTATGCGTTATGCGTTATGCGTTATGCGTTATGCGTTATGCGTTATGCGTTATGCGTTATGCGTTATGCGTTATGCGTTATGCGTTATGCGTTATGCGTTATGCGTTATGACTTTTTCATTGAGCGTTATGCGTTATGCGTAATGCGTTATGCGTTAAGCGTTATACGTTATGCGTTATGCGTTATGTGTTATGCGTTATGCGTTAAGCGTTATACGTTATGCGTTATGCGTTATGTGTTATGCGTTATGCGTTATGTGTTATGCGTTGTGCTTTACGGGTTATGCGATATGCGTTATGCGTTATGACTTTTTCATTGAACGTTATGCGTTATGCGATATGCGTTATGCGTTATGCGTTATGCGTTATGCGTTATGCGTTATGCGTTATGCGTTATGCGTTATGCGTTATGCGTTATGCGTTATGCGTTATGCGTTATGCGTTATGCGTTATGCGTTATGCGTTATGCGTTATGCGTTATGCGTTATGCGTTATGCGTTATGCGTTATGCGTTATGCGTTATGCGTTATGCGTTATGCGTTATCCGTTATGCGTTACGCGTTATGCGTTATGCGTTATGCGTTATGCGTTATGCGTTATGCGTTATGCGTTATGCGTTATGCGTTATGCGTTACGCGTTACGCGTTATGCGTTATGCGTTATGCGTTATGCGTTATGCGTTATGCGTTATGCGTTATCCGTTATGCGTTATGCGTTATGCGTTATGCGTTATGCGATATGCGTCATGCGTTAAGCGTTATGCGTTATGCATTATGCGTTATCCGTTATTCGTTATGGGTTATGCGTTATGCGTTATGGGTTATGCGTTATGCGTTATGCGTTATGCGTTATGCGTTATGCGTTATGCGTTATGCGTTATGCGTTATGCGTTATGCGTTATGCGTTATGCGTTATGCGTTATGCGTTATGCGTTATGCGTTATGCGTTACGCGTTACGCGTTACGCGTTATGCGTTATGAGTTATGCGTTATGCGTTATGCGTTATGCGTTATGCGTTATGTGTTATGCGTTATGCGTTAAGCGTTATACGTTATGCGTTATGCGTTATGTGTTATGCGTTATGCGTTAAGCGTTATACGTTATGCGTTATGCGTTATGTGTTATGCGTTATGCGTTATGTGTTATGCGTTGTGCTTTACGGGTTATGCGATATGCGTTATGCGTTATGACTTTTTCATTGAACGTTATGCGTTATGCGATATGCGTTATGCGTTATGCGTTATGCGTTATGCGTTATGCGTTATGCGTTATGCGTTATGCGTTATGCGTTATGCGTTATGCGTTATGCGTTATGCGTTATGCGTTATGCGTTATGCGTTATGCGTTATGCGTTATGCGTTATGCGTTATGCGTTATGCGTTATGCGTTATGCGTTATGCGTTATGCGTTATGCGTTATGCGTTATGCGTTATCCGTTATGCGTTATGCGTTATGCGTTATACCTTATGCGATATGCGTCATGCGTTAAGCGTTATGCGTTATGCATTATGCGTTATCCGTTATTCGTTATGAGTTATGCGTTATGCGTTATGGGTTATGCGTTATGCGTTATGCGTTATGCGTTATGCGTTATGCGTTATGCGTTATGCGTTATGCGTTATGCGTTATGCGTTATGCGTTATGCGTTATGCGTTATGCGTTATGCGTTATGCGTTATGCGTTATGCGTTACGCGTTATGCGTTATGCGTTATGCGTTATGCGTTATGCGTTATGTGTTATGCGTTATGCGTTAAGCGTTATACGTTATGCGTTATGCGTTATGTGTTATGCGTTATGCGTTAAGCGTTATACGTTATGCGTTATGCGTTATGTGTTATGCGTTATGCGTTATGTGTTATGCGTTGTGCTTTACGGGTTATGCGATATGCGTTATGCGTTATGACTTTTTCATTGAACGTTATGCGTTATGCGATATGCGTTATGCGTTATGCGTTATGCGTTATGCGTTATGCGTTATGCGTTATGCGTTATGCGTTATGCGTTATGCGTTATGCGTTATGCGTTATGCGTTATGCGTTATGCGTTATGCGTTATGCGTTATGCGTTATGCGTTATGCGTTATGCGTTATGCGTTATGCGTTATGCGTTATGCGTTATGCGTTATGCGTTATGCGTTATGCGTTATGCGTTATGCGTTATGCGTTATGCGTTATGCGTTATGCGTTATGCGTTATGCGTTATGCGTTATGCGTTATGCGTTATGCGTTATGCGTTATGCGTTATGCGTTATGCGTTATGCGTTATGCGTTATGCGTTATGCGTTATGCGTTATCCGTTACGCGTTACGCGTTATGCGTTATGCGTTATGCGTTATGCGTTATGCGTTATGCGTTATGCGTTATGCGTTATGCGTTATGCGTTATGCGTTATGCGTTATGCGTTATGCGTTATGCGTTATGCGTTATGCGTTATGCGTTATGCGTTATGCGTTATGCGTTATGCGTTATGCGTTATGCGTTATGCGTTATGCGTTATGCGTTATGCGTTATGCGTTATGCGTTATGCGTTATGCGTTATGCGTTATGCGTTATGCGTTATGCGTTATGCGTTACGCGTTACGCGTTATGCGTTATGCGTTATGCGTTATGCGTTATTCGTTATGCGTTATGCGTTTAGCATTATGACTTTTTCATTGAGCGTTATGCGTTATGACTTTTCCATTGAGCGTTATGCGTTATTCGTTATGGGTTATGCGTTATGCGTTATGGGTTATGCGTTATGCGTTATGCGTTATGCGGTATGCGTTATGCGTTATGAGTTATGCGTTATGCGTTATGCATTATGCGTTATGCGTTATCCGTTATGCGTTATGCGTTATGCGTTATGCAATATGCGTCATGCGTTAAGCGTTATGCGTTATGCATTATGCGTTATCCGTTATGCGTTATGCGTTATGCGTAATGCGTAATGCGTTATGAGTAATGTGTCATGCGTTATGCGTTATGCGTTATTCGTTAAGCGTTATGCTTTATGCGTTATGCGTTATGCGTTATGCGTTATGCGTTATGCGTTATGCGTTATGCGTTATGCGTTATGCGTCATGCGTCATGCGTAATGCGTTATGCGTTATGCGTTATGCGTTATGCGTTATGCGTTATGCGTTATGCGTTATGCGTTATGCGTTATCCGTTATGCGTTACGCGTTATGCGTTATGCGTTATGCGTTATGCGTTATGCGTTATGCGTTATGCGTTATGCGTTATGCGTTATGCGTTATGCGTTATGCGTTATGCGTTATGCGTTATGCGTTATGCGTTATGCGTTATGCGTTATGCGTTATGCGTTATGACTTTTTCATTGAGCGTTATGCGTTATGCGTAATGCGTTATGCATTATGCGTTATGCGTTATGCGTAATGCTTTATGAGTAATGTGTCATGCGTTATGCGTTATGGACTATGCTTTATGCGTTATGCGTTATGGGTTATCCGTTATGCGTCATGCGTTATCCGTTAAGCGTTATGCGTTATGCGTTATCCGTTATGGGTTATCCGTTATGCGTTACGCGTTATGCGTTATGCGTTATGCGTTATGCGTTATGCGTTATGCGTCATGCGTCATGCGTTATGCGTTATGCGTTATGCGTTATGCGTTATGCGTTATGCGTTATGCGTTATGCGTTATGCGTTATGCGTTATGCGTTATGCGTTATGCGTTATGCGTTATGCGTTATGCGTTATGCGTTATTCGTTATGCGTTATGCGTTATGCGTTATGCGTTATGCGTTATGCGTTATGCGTTATGCGTTATGCGTTATGCGTTATGCGTTATGCGTTATGCGTTATGGGTTATGCGTTATGCGTTATGCGTTATGCGTTATGCGTTATGCGTTATGCGTTATGCGTTATGGGTTATGCGTTATGCGTTATGCGTTATGCGTCATGCGTTATGCGTTATGCGTTATGCGTTATGCGTTATGCGTTATGGGTTATGCGTTATGCGTTATGCGTTAAGCATTAAGCATTATGACTTTTTCATTGAGCGTTATGCGTTATGACTTTTCCATTGAGCGTTATGCGTTATTCGTTATGGGTTATGCGTTATGCGTTATGCGTTATGCGTTATGCGTTATGCGTTATGCGTTATGCGTTATGCGTTATGCGTTATGCGTTATGCGTTATGCATTATGCATTATGCGTTATGCGTTATCCGTTATGCGTTATGCGTTATGCGTTATGCGATATGCGTCATGCGTTAAGCGTTATGCGTTATGCATTATGCGTTATCCGTTATGCGTTATGCGTTATGCGTAATGCGTTATGAGTAATGTGTCATGCGTTATGCGTTATGCGTTATTCGTTAAGCGTTATGCTTTATGCGTTATGCGTTATTCGTTATGCGTTATGCGTTATGCGTTATGCGTTATGCGTTATGCGTTATGCGATATGCGTTATGCGTTATGCGTTATGCGTTATGCGTTATGCGTTATGCGTTACGCGTTATGCGTTACGCGTTATGCGTTATGCGTTATGCGTTATGCGTTATGCGTTATTCGTTATGCGTTATGCGTTATGCGTTATGCGTTATGCGTTATGCGTTATGCGTTATGCGATGTGCGTTATGCGTTATGCGTTATGCGTTATGCGTTATGCGTTATGCGTTATGCGTTATGCGTTATGCGTTATGCGTTATGCGTTATGCGTTATGCGTTATGCGTTATGCGTTATGCGTTATGCGTTATGCGTTATGCGTTATGCGTTATGCGTTATGCGTTATGCGTTATGCGTTATGCGTTATGCGTTATGCGTTATGCGTTATGCGTTATGCGTTATGCGTTATGCGTTATGCGTTATGCGTTATGCGTTATGCGTTATGCGTTATGCGTTATGCGTTAAGCATTATGACTTTTTCATTGAGCGTTATGCGTTATGACTTTTCCATTGAGCGTTATGAGTAATGTGTCATGCGTTATGCGTTATGCGTTATGCGTTATGCGTTATGCGTTATGCGTTATGCGTTATGCGTTATGCGTTATGCGTTATGCGTTATGCGTTATGCGTTATGCGTTACGCGTTATGCGTTACGCGTTACGCGTTATGCGTTATGCGTTATGCGTTATGCGTTATGCGTTATGCGTTATGCGTTATGCGTTACGCGTTACGCGTTATGCGTTATGCGTTATGCGTTATGCGTTATGCGTTATGACTTTTTCATTGAGCGTTATGCGTTATGCGTAATGCGTTATGCATTATGCGTTATGCGTTATGCGTTATGCGTAATGCGTTATGAGTAATGTGCCATGCGTTATGCGTTATGGACTATGCTTTATGCGTTATGCGTTATGGGTTATCCGTTATGCGTCATGCGTTATGCGTTATGCGTTATGCGTTATGCGTTATGCGTTATGCGTCATGCGTTATGCGTTATGCGTTATGCGTTATGCGTTATGCGTTATTCGTTATGCGTTATGCGTTATGCGTTATGCGTTATGCGTTATGCGTTATGCGTTATGCGTTATGCGTTATGCGTTATGCGTTATGCGTTATGCGTTATGGGTTATGCGTTATGCGTTATGCGTTATGCGTTATGCGTTATGCGTTATGCGTTATGCGTTATGCGTTATGCGTTATGCGTTATGCGTTATGCGTTATGCGTTATGCGTTATGCGTTATGCGTTATGCGTTATGCGTTATGCGTTATGCGTTATACGTTATGCATTATGCGTTATGCGTTATCCGTTATGCGTTATGCGTTATGCGTTATGCGATATGCGTCATGCGTTAAGCGTTATGCGTTATGCGTTATGCGTTATGCGTTATGCGTTATGCGTTATGCGTTATGCGTTATGCGTTATGCGTTATGCGTTATGCGTTATGCGTTATGCGTTATGCGTTATGCGTTATGCGTTATGCGTTATGCGTTATGCGTTATGCGTTATGCGTTATGCGTTATGCGTTATGCGTTATGCGTTATGCGTTATGCGTTATGCGTTATGCGTTATGCGTTATGCGTTATGCGTTATGCGTTATGCGTTATGCGTTATGCGTTATGCGTTATGCGTTATGCGTTATGCGTTATGCGTTATGCGTTATGCGTTATGCGTTATGCGTTATGCGTTATGCGTTATGCGTTATGCGTTATGCGTTATGCGTTACGCGTTATGCGTTACGCGTTACGCGTTATGCGTTATGCGTTATGCGTTATGCGTTATGCGTTATGCGTTATGCGTTATGCGTTACGCGTTACGCGTTATGCGTTATGCGTTATGCGTTATGCGTTATGCGTTATGACTTTTTCATTGAGCGTTATGCGTTATGCGTAATGCGTTATGCATTATGCGTTATGCGTTATGCGTTATGCGTAATGCGTTATGAGTAATGTGCCATGCGTTATGCGTTATGGACTATGCTTTATGCGTTATGCGTTATGGGTTATCCGTTATGCGTCATGCGTTATGCGTTATGCGTTATGCGTTATGCGTTATGCGTTATGCGTCATGCGTTATGCGTTATGCGTTATGCGTTATGCGTTATGCGTTATGCGTCATGCGTCATGCGTTATGCGTTATGCGTTATGCGTTATGCGTTATGCGTTATGCGTTATGCGTTATGCGTTATGCGTTATGCGTTATGCGTTATGCGTTATGCGTTATGCGTTATGCGTTATGCGTTATGCGTTATGCGTTATGCGTTATGCGTTATGCGTTATGCGTTATGCGTTATGCGTTATGCGTTATGCGTTATGCGTTATGCGTTATGCGTTATGCGTTATGCGTTATGCGTTATGCGTTATGCGTTATGCGTTATGCGTTATGCGTTATGCGTTATGCGTTATGCGTTATGCGTTATGCGTTATGCGTTATGCGTTATGCGTTATGCGTTATGCGTTATGCGTTATGCGTTATGCGTTATGCGTTATGCGTTATGCGTTATGCGTTATGCGTTATGCGTTATGCGTTATGCGTTATGCGTTATGCGTTATGCGTTATGCGTTATGCGTTATGCGTTATGCGTTATGCGTTATGCGTTATGCGTTATGCGTTATGCGTTATGCGTTATGCGTTATGCGTTATGCGTTATGCGTTATGCGTTATGCGTTATGCGTTATGCGTTATGCGTTATGCGTTATGCGTTATGCGTTATGCGTTATGCGTTATGCGTTATGCGTTATGCGTTATGCGTTATGCGTTATGCGTTATGCGTTATGCGTTATGCGTTATGCGTTATGCGTTATGCGTTATGCGTTATGCGTTATGCGTTATGCGTTATGCGTTATGCGTTATGCGTTATGCGTTATGCGTTATGCGTTATGCGTTATGCGTTATGCGTTATGACTTTTTCATTGAGCGTTATGCGTTATGCGTAATGCGTTATGCATTATGCGTTATGCGTTATGCGTAATGCGTTATGAGTAATGTGCCATGCGTTATGCGTTATGGACTATGCTTTATGCGTTATGCGTTATGGGTTATCCGTTATGCGTCATGCGTTATCCGTTATGCGTTATGCGTTATGCGTTATCCGTTATGGGTTATCCGTTATGCGTTACGCGTTATGCGTTATGCGTTATGCGTTATGCGTTATGCGTTATGCGTCATGCGTTACGCGTTATGCGTTATGCGTTATGCGTTATGCGTTATGCGTTATGCGTTATGCGTCATGCGTCATGCGTTATGCGTTATGCGTTATGCGTTATGCGTTATGCGTTATGCGTTATGCGTTATGCGTTATGCGTTATGCGTTATGCGTTATGCGTTATGCGTTATGCGTTATGCGTTATGCGTTATGCGTTATGCGTTATGCGTTATGCGTTATGCGTTATGCGTTATGCGTTATGCGTTATGCGTTATGCGTTATGCGTTATGCGTTATGCGTTATGCGTTATTCGTTATGCGTTATGCGTTATGCGTTATGCGTTATGCGTTATGCGTTATGCGTTATGCGTTATGCGTTATGCGTTATGCGTTATGCGTTATGGGTTATGCGTTATGCGTTATGCGTTATGCGTTATGCGTTATGCGTTATGCGTTATGCGTTATGCGTTATGCGTTATGCGTTATGCGTTATGCGTTATGCGTTATGCGTTATGCATTATGCGTTATGCGTTATCCGTTATGCGTTATGCGTTATGCGTTATGCGATATGCGTCATGCGTTAAGCGTTATGCGTTATGCATTATGCGTTATTCGTTATGCGTTATGCGTTATGCGTAATGCGTTATGAGTAATGTGTCATGCGTTATGCGTTATGCGTCATTCGTTAAGCGTTATGCTTTATGCGTTATGCGTTATTCGTTATGCGTTATGCGTTATGAGTTATGCGTTATGCGTTATGCGTTATGCGTTATGCGTTATGCGTTATGCGTTATGCGTTATGCGTTATGCGTTATGCGTTATGCGTTATGCGTTATGCGTTATGCGTTATGCGTTATGCGTTATGCGTTATGCGTTACGCGTTACGCGTTATGCGTTATGCGTTATGCGTTATGCGTTATGCGTTATGCGTTATGCGTTATGCGTTATGCGTTATGCGTTATGCGTTATGCGTTATGCGTTATGCGTTATGCGTTATGCGTTATGCGTTATGCGTTATGCGTTATGCGTTAAGCATTATGACTTTTTCATTGAGCGTTATGCGTTATGACTTTTCCATTGAGCGTTATGCGTTATTCGTTATGGGTTATGCGTTATGCGTTATGGGTTATGCGTTATGCGTTATGCGTTATGCGTTATGCGTTATGCGTTATGCGTTATGCATTATGCGTTATGCGTTATCCGTTATGCGTTTTGCGTTATGCGTTATGCGATATGCGTCATGTGTTAAGCGTTATGCGTTATCCGTTATGCGTTATGCGTTATGCGTAATGCGTTATGAGTAATGTGTCATGCGTTATGCGTTATGCGTTATTCGTTAAGCGTTATGCTTTATGCGTTATGCGTTATGCGTTATGCGTTATGCGTTATGCGTTATGCGTTATGCGTTATGCGTTATGCGTTATGCGTCATGCGTCATGCGTAATGCGTTATGCGTTATGCGTTATGCGTTATGCGTTATGCGTTATGCGTTATGCGATATGCGTTATGCGTTATGCGTTATGCGTTATGCGTTATGCGTTATGCGTTATGCGTTATGCGTTATGCGTTATGCGTTATGCGTTATGCGTTATGCGTTATGCGTTATGCGTTATGCGTTATGCGTTATGGGTTATGCGTTATGCGTTATGCGTTATGCGTTATGCGTTATGCGTTATGCGTTATGCGTTATGCGTTATGCGTTATGCGTTATGCGTTATGCGTTATGCGTTATGCGTTATGCGTTATGCGTTATGCGTTATGCGTTATGCATTATGCGTTATGCGTTATCCGTTATGCGTTATGCGTTATGCGTTATGCGATATGCGTCATGCGTTAAGCGTTATGCGTTATGCATTATGCGTTATTCGTTATGCGTTATGCGTTATGCGTAATGCGTTATGAGTAATGTGTCATGCGTTATGCGTTATGCGTCATTCGTTAAGCGTTATGCTTTATGCGTTATGCGTTATTCGTTATGCGTTATGCGTTATGCGTTATGCGTTATGCGTTATGCGATATGCGTTATGCGTTATGCGTTATGCGTTATGCGTTATGCGTTACGCGTTACGCGTTATGCGTTATGCGTTATGCGATGTGCGTTATGCGTTATGCGTTATGCGTTATGCGTTATGCGTTATGCGTTATGCGATATGCGTTATGCGATGTGCGTTATGCTTTATGCGTTATGCGTTATTCGTTATGCGTTATGCGTTATGCGTTATGCGTTATGCGTTATGCGTTATGCGATATGCGTTATGCGTTATGCGTTATGCGTTATGCGTTATGCGTTATGCGTTACGCGTTATGCGTTATGCGTTATGCGATGTGCGTTATGCGTTATGCGTTATGCGTTATGCGTTATGCGTTATGCGTGATGCGTTATGCGTTATGCGTTATGCGTTATGCGATATGCGTTATGCGTTATGCGTTATGCGTTATGCGTTATGCGTTACGCGTTATGCGTTATGCGTTATGCGATGTGCGTTATGCTTTATGCGTTATGCGTTATTCGTTATGCGTTATGCGTTATGCGTTATGCGTTATGCGTTATGCGTTATGCGATATGCGTTATGCGTTATGCGTTATGCGTTATGCGTTATGCGTTACGCGTTATGCGTTACGCGTTATGCGTTATGCGTTATGCGTTATGCGTTATGCGTTATTCGTTATGCGTTATGCGTTATGCGTTATGCGTTATGCGTTATGCGTTATGCGTTATGCGATGTGCGTTATGCGTTATGCGTTATGCGTTATGCGCTATGCGTTATGCGTTATGCGTTATGCGTTATGCGTTATGCGTTATGCGTTATGCGTTATGCGTTATGCGTTATGCGTTATGCGTTATGCGTTATGCGTTATGCGTTATGCGTTATGCGTTATGCGTTATGCGTTATGCGTTATGCGTTATGCGTTATGCGTTATGCGTTATGCGTTATGCGTTATGCGTTATGCGTTATGCGTTATGCGTTATGCGTTATGCGTTATTCGTTATGCGTTATGCGTTATGCGTTATGCGTTATGCGTTATGCGTTATGCGATGTGCGTTATGCGTTATGCGTTATGCGTTATGCGTTATGCGTTATGCGTTATGCGTTATGCGTTATGCGTTATGCGTTATGCGTTATGCGTTATGCGTTATGCGTTATGCGTTATGCGTTATGCGTTATGCGTTATGCGTTATGCGTTATGCGTTATGCGTTATGCGTTATGCGTTATGCGTTATGCGTTATGCGTTATGCGTTATGCGTTATGCGTTATGCGTTATGCGTTATGCGTTATGCGTTATGCGTTATGCGTTATGCGTTATGCGTTATGCGTTATGCGTTATGCGTTATGCGTTATGCGTTATGCGTTATGCGATATGCGTCATGCGTTAAGCGTTATGCGTTATGCATTATGCGTTATCCGTTATGCGTTATGCGTTATGCGTAATGCGTTATGAGTAATGTGTCATGCGTTATGCGTTATGCGTTATGCGTTATGCGTTATGCGTTATGCGTTATGCGTTATGCGTTATGCGTTATGCGTTATGCGTTATGCGTTATGCGTTATGCGTTATGCGTTATGCGTTATGCGTTACGCGTTACGCGTTATGCGTTATGCGTTATAAGTTATGCGTTATGCGTTATGCGTTATGCGTTATGCGTTATGCGTTATGCGTTATGCGTTATGCGTTATGCGTTATGCGATGTGCGTTATGCGTTATGCGTTATGCGTTATGCGTTATGCGTTATGCGTTATGCGTTATGCGTTATGCGTTATGCGTTATGCGTTATGCGTTATGCGTTATGCGTTATGCGTTAAGCATTATGACTTTTTCATTGAGCGTTATGCGTTATGACTTTTCCATTGAGCGTTATGCGTTATTCGTTATGGGTTATGCGTTATGCGTTATGGGTTATGCGTTATGCGTTATGCGTTATGCGTTATGCGTTATGCGTTATGCGTTATGCGTTATGCGTTATGCATTATGCGTTATGCGTTATCCGTTATGCGTTTTGCGTTATGCGTTATGCGATATGCGTCATGTGTTAAGCGTTATGCGTTATCCGTTATGCGTTATGCGTTATGCGTAATGCGTTATGAGTAATGTGTCATGCGTTATGCGTTATGCGTTATTCGTTAAGCGTTATGCTTTATGCGTTATGCGTTATGCGTTATGCGTTATGCGTTATGCGTTATGCGTTATGCGTTATGCGTTATGCGTTATGCGTTATGCGTCATGCGTCATGCGTAATGCGTTATGCGTTATGCGTTATGCGTTATGCGTTATGCGTTATGCGTTATGCGATATGCGTTATGCGTTATGCGTTATGCGTTATGCGTTATGCGTTATGCGTTATGCGTTATGCGTTATGCGTTATGCGTTATGCGTTATGCGTTATGCGTTATGCGTTATGCGTTATGCGTTATGCGTTATGCGTTATGCGTTATGCGTTATGCGTTATGCGTTATGCGTTATGCGTTATGCGTTATGCGTTATGCGTTATGCGTTATGCGTTATGCGTTATGCGTTATGCGTTATGCGTTATGCGTTATGCGTTATGCGTTATGCGTTATGCGTTATGCGTTATGCGTTATGCGTTATGCGTTATGCGTTATGCGTTATGCGTTATGCGTTATGCGTTATGCGTTATGCGTTATGCGTTATGCGTTATGCGTTATGCGTTATGCGTTATGCGTTATGCGTTATGACTTTTTCATTGAGCGTTATGCGTTATGCGTAATGCGTTATGCATTATGCGTTATGCGTAATGCGTTATGCATTATGCGTTATGCGTTATGCGTAATGCGTTATGAGTAATGTGTCATGCGTTATGCGTTATGGACTATGCTTTATGCGTTATGCGTTATGGGTTATCCGTTATGCGTCATGCGTTATCCGTTATGCGTTATGCGTTATGCGTTATCCGTTATGGGTTATCCGTTATGCGTTACGCGTTATGCGTTATGCGTTATGCGTTATGCGTTATGCGTTATGCGTTATGCGTTATGCGTTATGCGTTATGCGTTATGCGTTATGCGTTATGCGTTATGCGTTATGACTTTTTCATTGAGCGTTATGCGTTATGCGTAATGCGTTATGCATTATGCGTTATGCGTAATGCGTTATGCATTATGCGTTATGCGTTATGCGTAATGCGTTATGAGTAATGTGTCATGCGTTATGCGTTATGGACTATGCTTTATGCGTTATGCGTTATGGGTTATCCGTTATGCGTCATGCGTTATCCGTTATGCGTTATGCGTTATGCGTTATCCGTTATGGGTTATCCGTTATGCGTTACGCGTTATGCGTTATGCGTTATGCGTTATGCGTTATGCGTTATGCGTTATGCGTCATGCGTTACGCGTTATGCGTTATGCGTTATGCGTTATGCGTTATGCGTTATGCGTCATGCGTCATGCGTTATGCGTTATGCGTTATGCGTTATGCGTTATGCGTTATGCGTTATGCGTTATGCGTTATGCGTTATGCGTTATGCGTTATGCGTTATGCGTTATGCGTTATGCGTTATGCGTTATGCGTTATGCGTTATGCGTTATGCGTTATGCGTTATGCGTTATGCGTTATGCGTTATGCGTTATGCGTTATGCGTTATGCGTTATGCGTTATGCGTTATTCGTTATGCGTTATGCGTTATGCGTTATGCGTTATGCGTTATGCGTTATGCGTTATGCGTTATGCGTTATGCGTTATGCGTTATGCGTTGTGGGTTATGCGTTATGCGTTATGCGTTATGCGTTATGCGTTATGCGTTATGCGTTATGCGTTATGCGTTATGCGTTATGCGTTATGCGTTATGCGTTATGCGTTATGCGTTATGCGTTATGCGTTATGCGTTATGCGTTATGCGTTATGCGTTATGCGTTATGCGTTATGCGTTATGCATTATGCGTTATGCGTTATCCGTTATGCGTTATGCGTTATGCGTTATGCGATATGCGTCATGCGTTAAGCGTTATGCATTATGCGTTATTCGTTATGCGTTATGCGTTATGCGTAATGCGTTATGAGTAATGTGTCATGCGTTATGCGTTATGCGTCATTCGTTAAGCGTTATGCTTTATGCGTTATGCGTTATTCGTTATGCGTTATGCGTTATGCGTTATGCGTTATGCGTTATGCGTTATGCGATATGCGTTATGCGTTATGCGTTATGCGTTATGCGTTATGCGTTACGCGTTACGCGTTATGCGTTATGCGTTATGCGATGTGCGTTATGCGTTATGCGTTATGCGTTATGCGTTATGCGTTATGCGTTATGCGTTATGCGATATGCGTTATGCGATGTGCGTTATGCTTTATGCGTTATGCGTTATTCGTTATGCGTTATGCGTTATGCGTTATGCGTTATGCGTTATGCGTTATGCGATATGCGTTATGCGTTATGCGTTATGCGTTATGCGTTATGCGTTATGCGTTACGCGTTATGCGTTATGCGTTATGCGATGTGCGTTATGCGTTATGCGTTATGCGTTATGCGTTATGCGTTATGCGTTATGCGTTATGCGTTATGCGTTATGCGATATGCGTTATGCGTTATGCGTTATGCGTTATGCGTTATGCGTTACGCGTTATGCGTTATGCGTTATGCGATGTGCGTTATGCTTTATGCGTTATGCGTTATTCGTTATGCGTTATGCGTTATGCGTTATGCGTTATGCGTTATGCGTTATGCGTTATGCGTTATGCGTTATGCGTTATGCGTTATGCGTTATGCGTAATGCGTTATGAGTAATGTGTCATGCGTTATGCGTTATGGACTATGCTTTATGCGTTATGCGTTATGGGTTATCCGTTATGCGTCATGCGTTATCCGTTATGCGTTATGCGTTATGCGTTATCCGTTATGGGTTATCCGTTATGCGTTACGCGTTATGCGTTATGCGTTATGCGTTATGCGTTATGCGTTATGCGTCATGCGTTACGCGTTATGCGTTATGCGTTATGCGTTATGCGTTATGCGTTATGCGTCATGCGTCATGCGTTATGCGTTATGCGTTATGCGTTATGCGTTATGCGTTATGCGTTATGCGTTATGCGTTATGCGTTATGCGTTATGCGTTATGCGTTATGCGTTATGCGTTATGCGTTATGCGTTATGCGTTATGCGTTATGCGTTATGCGTTATGCGTTATGCGTTATGCGTTATGCGTTATGCGTTATGCGTTATGCGTTATGCGTTATGCGTTATGCGTTATGCGTTATGCGTTATGCGTTATGCGTTATGCGTTATGCGTTATGCGTTATGCGTTATTCGTTATGCGTTATGCGTTATGCGTTATGCGTTATGCGTTATGCGTTATGCGTTATGCGTTATGCGTTATGCGTTATGCGTTATGCGTTATGCGTTATGGGTTATGCGTTATGCGTTATGCGTTATGCGTTATGCGTTATGCGTTATGCGTTATGCGTTATGCGTTATGCGTTATGCGTTATGCGTTATGCGTTATGCGTTATGCGTTATGCGTTATGCGTTATGCGTTATGCGTTATGCGTTATGCGTTATGCATTATGCGTTATGCGTTATGCGTTATCCGTTATGCGTTATGCGTTATGCGTTATGCGATATGCGTCATGCGTTAAGCGTTATGCGTTATGCATTATGCGTTATTCGTTATGCGTTATGCGTTATGCGTAATGCGTTATGAGTAATGTGTCATGCGTTATGCGTTATGCGTCATTCGTTAAGCGTTATGCTTTATGCGTTATGCGTTATTCGTTATGCGTTATGCGTTATGCGTTATGCGTTATGCGTTATGCGTTATGCGATATGCGTTATGCGTTATGCGTTATGCGTTATGCGTTATGCGTTACGCGTTACGCGTTATGCGTTATGCGTTATGCGATGTGCGTTATGCGTTATGCGTTATGCGTTATGCGTTATGCGTTATGCGTTATGCGATATGCGTTATGCGATGTGCGTTATGCTTTATGCGTTATGCGTTATTCGTTATGCGTTATGCGTTATGCGTTATGCGTTATGCGTTATGCGTTATGCGATATGCGTTATGCGTTATGCGTTATGCGTTATGCGTTATGCGTTATGCGTTACGCGTTATGCGTTATGCGTTATGCGATGTGCGTTATGCGTTATGCGTTATGCGTTATGCGTTATGCGTTATGCGTTATGCGTTATGCGTTATGCGTTATGCGTTATGCGTTATGCGTTATGCGATATGCGTTATGCGTTATGCGTTATGCGTTATGCGTTATGCGTTACGCGTTATGCGTTATGCGTTATGCGATGTGCGTTATGCTTTATGCGTTATGCGTTATTCGTTATGCGTTATGCGTTATGCGTTATGCGTTATGCGTTATGCGTTATGCGATATGCGTTATGCGTTATGCGTTATGCGTTATGCGTAATGCGTTATGCGTTATGCGTTATGCGTTACGCGTTATGCGTTATGCGTTATGCGATGTGCGTTATGCTTTATGCGTTATGCGTTATTCGTTATGCGTTATGCGTTATGCGTTATTCGTTATGCGTTATGCGTTATGCGTTATGCGTTATGCGTTATGCGTTATGCGTTATGCGATATGCGTTATGCGTTATGCGTTATGCGTTATGCGTAATGCGTTACGCGTTATGCGTTACGCGTTATGCGTTATGCGTTATGCGTTATGCGTTATGCGTTATGCGTTATTCGTTATGCGTTATGCGTTATGCGTTATGCGTTATGCGTTATGCGTTATGCGTTATGCGTTATGCGTTATGCGTTATGCGTTATGCGTTATGCGTTATGCGTTATGCGTTATTCGTTATGCGTTATGCGTTATGCGTTATGCGTTATGCGTTATGCGATGTGCGTTATGCGTTATGCGTTATGCGTTATGCGTTATGCGTTATGCGTTATGCGTTATGCGTTATGCGTTATGCGTTATGCGTTATGCGTTATGCGTTATGCGTTATGCGTTAAGCATTATGACTTTTTCATTGAGCGTTATGCGTTATGACTTTTCCATTGAGCGTTATGCGTTATTCGTTATGGGTTATGCGTTATGCGTTATGGGTTATGCGTTATGCGTTATGCGTTATGCGTTATGCGTTATGCGTTATGCGTTATGCGTTATGCGTTATGCGTTATGCATTATGCGTTATGCGTTATGCGTTATGCGATATGCGTCATGCGTTAAGCGTTATGCGTTATGCATTATGCGTTATCCGTTATGCGTTATGCGTTATGCGTAATGCGTTATGAGTAATGTATCATGCGTTATGCGTTATGCGTTATTCGTTAAGCGTTATGCTTTATGCGTTATGCGTTATGCGTTATGCGTTATGCGTTATGCGTTATGCGTTATGCGTTATGCGTTATGCGTCATGCGTCATGCGTAATGCGTTATGCGTTATGCGTTATGCGTTATGCGTTATGCGTTATGCGTTATGCGTTATGCGTTATGCGTTATGCGTTATGCGTTATGCGTTATGCGTTATGCGTTATGCGTTATGCGTTATGCGTTATGCGTTATGCGTTATGCGTTATGCGTTATGCGTTATGCGTTATGCGTTATGCGTTATGCGTTTTGCGTTATGCGTTATTCGTTATGCGTTATGCGTTATGCGATGTGCGTTATGCGTTATGCGTTATGCGTTATGCGTTATGCGTTATGCGTTATGCGTTATGCGTTATGCGTTATGCGTTATGCGTTATGCGTTATGCGTTATGCGTTATGCGTTATGCGTTATGCGTTATGCGTTATGCGTTATGCGTTATGCGTTATGCGTTATGCGTTATGCGTTATGCGTTATGCGTTATGCGTTAAGCATTATGACTTTTTCATTGAGCGTTATGCGTTATGACTTTTCCATTGAGCGTTATGCGTTATTCGTTATGGGTTATGCGTTATGCGTTATGGGTTATGCGTTATGCGTTATGCGTTATGCGTTATGCGTTATGCGTTATGTGTTATGCGTTATGCGTTATGCGTTATGCGTTATGTGTTATGCGTTATGCGTTAAGCGTTATACGTTATGCGTTATGCGTTATGTGTTATGCGTTATGCGTTATGTGTTATGCGTTGTGCTTTACGGGTTATGCGATATGCGTTATGCGTTATGACTTTTTCATTGAACGTTATGCGTTATGCGATATGCGTTATGCGTTATGCGTTATGCGTTATGCGTTATGCGTTAAGCGTTATGCGTTATGCGTTATGCGTTATGCGTTATGCGTTATGCGTTATGCGTTATGCGTTATGCGTTATGCGTTATGCGTTATGCGTTATGCGTTATGCGTTATGCGTTATGCGTTATGCGTTATGCGTTATCCGTTATGCGTTACGCGTTATGCGTTATGCGTTATGCGTTATGCGTTATGCGTTATGCGTTATGCGTTATGCGTTATGCGTTATGCGTTATGCGTTACGCGTTACGCGTTATGCGTTATGCGTTATGCGTTATGCGTTATGCGTTATGCGTTATGCGTTATGCGTTATGCGTTATGCGTTATGCGTTATGCGTTATGCGTTATGCGTTATGCGTTATGCGTTAAGCATTATGACTTTTTCATTGAGCGTTATGCGTTATGACTTTTCCATTGAGCGTTATGCGTTATTCGTTATGGGTTATGCGTTATGCGTTATGGGTTATGCGTTATGCGTTATGCGTTATGCGTTATGCGTTATGCGTTATGCGTTATGCGTTATGCGTTATGCATTATGCGTTATGCGTTATCCGTTATGCGTTATGCGCTATGCGTTATGCGATATGCGTCATGCGTTAAGCGTTATGCTTTATGCGTTATGCGTTATCCGTTATGCGTTATGCGTTATGCGTAATGCGTTATGCGTTATGCGTTATGCGTTATGCGTCATGCGTCATGCGTAATGCGTTATGCGTTATGCGTTATGCGTTATGCGTTATGCGTTATGCGTTATGCGTTATGCGTTATGCGTTATGCGGTATGCGTTATGCGTTATGCGTTATGCGTTATGCGTTATGCGTTATGCGTTATCCGTTATGACTTTTTCATTGAGCGTTATGCGTTATGCGTAATGCGTTATGCATTATGCGTTATGCGTTATGCGTAATGCGTTATGAGTAATGTGTCATGCGTTATGCGTTATGCGTTATGCGTTATGCGTTATGCGTTATGCGTTATGCGTTATGCGTTATGCGTTATGACTTTTTCATTGAGCGTTATGCGTTATGCGTAATGCGTTATGCATTATGCGTTATGCGTTATGCGTAATGCGTTATGAGTAATGTGTCATGCGTTATGCGTTATGGACTATGCTTTATGCGTTATGCGTTATGGGTTATCCGTTATGCGTCATGCGTTATCCGTTATGCGTTATGCGTTATCCGTTATGGGTTATCCGTTATGCGTTATGCGTTATGCGTTATGCGTTATGCGTTATGCGTTATGCGTTATGCGTTATGCGTTATGCGTTATGCGTTATGCGTTATGCGTTATGCGTTATGCGTTATGCGTTACGCGTTACGCGTTACGCGTTATGCGTTATGCGTTATGCGTTATGCGTTATGCGTTATGCGTTATGCGTTATGCGTTATGCGTTATGCGTTATGCGTTATGCGTTATGCGTTATGCGTTATCCGTTATGCGTTACGCGTTATGCGTTATGCGTTATGCGTTATGCGTTATGCGTTATGCGTTATGCGTTATGCGTTATGCGTTATGCGTTATGCGTTATGCGTTATGCGTTATGCGTTATGCGTTATGCGTTATGCGTTATGCGTTATGCGTTATGCGTTATGCGTTATGCGTTATGCGTTATGCGTTATGCGTTATGCGTTATGCGTTATGCGTTATGCGTTATGCGTTATGCGTTATGCGTTATGCGTTATGCGTTATGCGTTATGCGTTATGCGTTATGCGTTATGCGTTATGCGTTATGCGTTATGCGTTATGCGTTATGCGTTATGCGTTATGCGTTATGCGTTATGCGTTATGCGTTATGCGTTATGCGTTATGCGTTATGCGTTATGCGTTATGCGTTATGCGTTATGCGTTATGCGTTATGACTTTTTCATTAAGCGTTATGCGTTATGCGTAATGCGTTATGCATTATGCATTATGCGTTATGCGTTATGCGTAATGCGTTATGAGTAATGTGTCATGCGTTATGCGTTATGGACTATGCTTTATGCGTTATGCGTTATGGGTTATCCGTTATGCGTCATGCGTTATCCGTTATGCGTTATGCGTTATGCGTTATCCGTTATGGGTTATCCGTTATGCGTTACGCGTTATGCGTTATGCGTTATGCGTTATGCGTTATGCGTCATGCGTCATGCGTTATGCGTTATGCGTTATGCGTTATGCGTTATGCGTTATGCGTTATGCGTTATGCGTTATGCGTTATGCGTTATGCGTTATGCGTTATGCGTTATTCGTTATGCGTTATGCGTTATGCGTTATGCGTTATGCGTTATGCGTTATGCGTTATGCGTTATGCGTTATGCGTTATGCGTTATGCGTTATGCGTTATGCGTTATGCGTTATGGGTTATGCGTTATGCGTTATGCGTTATGCGTTATGCGTTATGCGTTATGCGTTATGCGTTATGCGTTATGCGTTATGCGTTATGCGTTATGCGTTATGCGTTATGCGTTATGCGTTATGCGTTATGCGTTATGCGTTATGCGTTATGCGTTATGCGTTATGCGTTATGCGTTATGCGTTATGCGTTATGCGTTATGCGTTATGCGTTATGCGTTATGCGTTATGGGTTATGCGTTATGCGTTATGCGTTATGCGTTATGCGTTATGCGTTATGCGTTATGCGTTATGCGTTATGCGTTATGCGTTATGCGTTATGCGTTATGCGTTATGCGTTATGCGTTATGCGTTATGGGTTATGCGTTATGCGTTATGCGTTAAGCATTAAGCATTATGACTTTTTCATTGAGCGTTATGCGTTATGACTTTTCCATTGAGCGTTATGCGTTATTCGTTATGGGTTATGCGTTATGCGTTATGGGTTATGCGTTATGCGTTATGCGTTATGCGTTATGCGTTATGCGTTATGCGTAATGCGTTATGCGTTATGAGTTATGCATTATGCGTTATGCGTTATCCGTTATGCGTTATGCGTTATGCGTTATGCGATATGCGTCATGCGTTAAGCGTTATGCGTTATGCATTATGCGTTATCCGTTATGCGTTATGCGTTATGCGTAATGCGTTATGAGTAATGTGTCATGCGTTATGCGTTATGCGTTATTCGTTAAGCGTTATGCTTTATGCGTTATGCGTTATTCGTTATGCGTTATGCGTTATGCGTTATGCGTTATGCGTTATGCGTTATGCGTTACGCGTTATGCGTTACGCGTTATGCGTTATGCGTTATGCGTTATGCGTTATGCGTTATGCGTTATGCGTTATTCGTTATGCGTTATGCGTTATGCATTATGCGTTATGCGTTATGCGTTATGCGATGTGCGTTATGCGTTATGCGTTATGCGTTATGCGTTATGCGTTATGCGTTATGCGTTATGCGTTATGCGTTATGCGTTATGCGTTATGCGTTATGCGTTATGCGTTATGCGTTATGCGTTATGCGTTATGCGTTATGCGTTATGCGTTATGCGTTAAGCATTATGACTTTTTCATTGAGCGTTATGCGTTATGACTTTTCCATTGAGCGTTATGCGTTATTCGTTATGGGTTATGCGTTATGCGTTATGGGTTATGCGTTATGCGTTATGCGTTATGCGTTATGCGTTATGCGTTATGCGTTATGCATTATGCGTTATACGTTATCCGTTATGCGTTATGCGTTATGCGTTATGCGTTATGCGATATGCGTCATGCGTTAAGCGTTATGCGTTATCCGTTATGCGTTATGCGTTATTCGTAATGCGTTATGAGTAATGTGTCATGCGTTATGCGTTATGCGTTATGCGTTATGCGTTATGCGTTATGCGTTATGCGTTATGCGTTATGCGTTATGCGTTATGCGTTATGCGTTATGCGTTATGCGTTATGCGTTATGCGTTATGCGTTATGCGTTATGCGTTATGCGTTATGCGTTACGCGTTACGCGTTATGCGTTATGCGTTATGCGTTATGCGTTATGCGTTATGCGTTATGTGTTATGCGTTATGCGTTAAGCGTTATACGTTATGCGTTATGCGTTATGTGTTATGCGTTATGCGTTATGCGTTGTGCTTTACGGGTTATGCGATATGCGTTATGCGTTATGACTTTTTCATTGAACGTTATGCGTTATGCGATATGCGTTATGCGTTATGCGTTATGCGTTATGCGTTATGCGTTATGCGTTATGCGTTATGCGTTATGCGTTATGCGTTATGCGTTATGCGTTATGCGTTATGCGTTATGCGTTATGCGTTATGCGTTATGCGTTATGCGTTATGCGTTATGCGTTATGCGTTATGCGTTATCCGTTATGCGTTACGCGTTATGTGTTATGCGTTATGCGTTATGCGTTATGCGTTATGCGTTATGCGTTATGCGTTATGCGTTATGCGTTATGCGTTACGCGTTACGCGTTACGCGTTATGCGTTATGCGTTATGCGTTATGCGTTATGCGTTATGCGTTATGCGTTAGGCGTTATGCGTTACGCGTTATGCGTTACGCGTTATGCGTTATGCGTTATGCGTTATGCGTTATGCGTTATTCGTTATGCGTTATGCGTTATTCGTTATGCGTTATGCGTTATGCGTTATGCGTTATGCGTTATGCGATGTGCGTTATGCGTTATGCGTTATGCGTTATGCGTTATGCGTTATGCGTTATGCGTTATGCGTTATGCGTTATGCGTTATGCGTTATGCGTTATGCGTTATGCGTTATGCGTTATGCGTTATGCGTTATGCGTTATGCGTTATGCGTTATGCGTTATGCGTTAAGCATTATGACTTTTTCATTGAGCGTTATGCGTTATGACTTTTCCATTGAGCGTTATGCGTTATTCGTTATGGGTTATGCGTTATGCGTTATGGGTTATGCGTTATGCGTTATGCGTTATGCGTTATGCGTTATGCGTTATGCGTTATGCGTTATGCGTTATGCGTTATGCATTATGCGTTATGCGTTATCCGTTATGCGTTATGCGTTATGCGTTATGCGATATGCGTCATGCGTTAAGCGTTATGCGTTATGCATTATGCGTTATCCGTTATGCGTTATGCGTTATGCGTAATGCGTTATGAGTAATGTGTCATGCGTTATGCGTTATGCGTTATTCGTTAAGCGTTATGCTTTATGCGTTATGCGTTATGCGTTATGCGTTATGCGTTATGCGTTATGCGTTATGCGTTATGCGTTATGCGTTATGCGTTATGCGTTATGCGTTATGCGTTATGCGTTATGCGTTATGCGTTATGCGTTATGCGTTATGCGTTATGCGTTATGCGTTATGCGTTATGCGTTATGCGTTATGCGTTATGCGTTATGCGTTATGCGTTATGCGTTATGCGTTATGCGTTATGCGTTATGCGTTATGCGTTATGCGTTATGCGTTATGCGTTATGCGTTATGCGTTATGCGTTATGCGTTATGCGTTACGCGTTATGCGTTATGCGTTATGCGTTATGCGTTATGCGTTATGCGTTATGCGTTATGCGTTATGCGTTATGCGTTATGCGTTATGCGTTATGCGTTATGCGTTATGCGTTATGCGTTATGCGTTATGACTTTTTCATTGAGCGTTATGCGTTATGCGTAATGCGTTATGCATTATGCGTTATGCGTTATGCGTTATGCGTTATGCGTTATGCGTTATGCGTTATGCGTTATGCGTTATGCGTTATGCGTTATGCGTTATGCGTTATGGGTTATGCGTTATGCGTTATGCGTTAAGCATTAAGCATTATGACTTTTTCATTGAGCGTTATGCGTTATGACTTTTCCATTGAGCGTTATGCGTTATTCGTTATGGGTTATGCGTTATGCGTTATGGGTTATGCGTTATGCGTTATGCGTTATGCGTTATGCGTTATGCGTTATGCGTTATGCGTTATGCGTTATGCGTTATGCGTTATGCATTATGCGTTGTGCGTTATCCGTTATGCGTTATGCGTTATGCGTTATGCGATATGCGTCATGCGTTAAGCGTTATGCGTTATGCATTATGCGTTATCCGTTATGCGTTATGCGTTATGCGTAATGCGTTATGAGTAATGTGTCATGCGTTATGCGTTATGCGTTATTCGTTAAGCGTTATGCTTTATGCGTTATGCGTTATTCGTTATGCGTTATGCGTTATGCGTTATGCGTTATGCGTTATGCGTTATGCGTTATGCGTTATGCGATATGCGTTATGCGTTATGCGTTATGCGTTACGCGTTATGCGTTATGCGTTATGCGTTATGCGTTATGCGTTATGCGTTATGCGTTATTCGTTATGCGTTATGCGTTATGCGTTATGCGTTATGCGTTATGCGATGTGCGTTATGCGTTATGCGTAATGCGTTATGCGTTATGCGTTATGCGTTATGCGTTATGCGTTATGCGTTATGCGTTATGCGTTAAGCATTATGACTTTTTCATTGAGCGTTATGCGTTATGACTTTTCCATTGAGCGTTATGCGTTATTCGTTATGGGTTATGCGTTATGCGTTAAGCATTATGACTTTTTCATTGAGCGTTATGCGTTATGACTTTTCCATTGAGCGTTATGCGTTATTCGTTATGGGTTATGCGTTATGCGTTATGGGTTATGCGTTATGCGTTATGCGTTATGCGTTATGCGTTATGCGTTATGCGTTATGCATTATGCGTTATGCGTTATCCGTTATGCGTTATGCGTTATGCGTTATGCGTTATGCGTTATGCGATATGCGTCATGCGTTAAGCGTTATGCGTTATGCATTATGCGTTATCCGTTATGCGTTATGCGTTATGCGTAATGCGTTATGAGTAATGTGTCATGCGTTATGCGTTATGCGTTATGCGTTATGCGTTATGCGTTATGCGTTATGCGTTATGCGTTATGCGTTATGCGTTATGCGTTTTGCGTTATGCGTTATGCGTTATGCGTTATGCGTTATGCGTTATGCGTTATGCGTTATGCGTTATGCGTTATGCGTTATGCGTTATGCGTTATGCGTTATGCGTTATGCGTTATGCGTTACGCGTTACGCGTTATGCGTTATGCGTTATGCGTTATGCGTTATGTGTTATGCGTTATGCGTTAAGCGTTATACGTTATGCGTTATGCGTTATGTGTTATGCGTTATGCGTTATGTGTTATGCGTTGTGCTTTACGGGTTATGCGATATGCGTTATGCGTTATGACTTTTTCATTGAACGTTATGCGTTATGCGATATGCGTTATGCGTTATGCGTTATGCGTTATGCGTTATGCGTTATGCGTTATGCGTTATGCGTTATGTGTTATGCGTTATGCGTTATGCGTTATGCGTTATGCGTTATGCGTTATGCGTTATGCGTTATGCGTTATGCGTTATGCGTTATGCGTTATGCGTTATGCGTTATTCGTTAAGCGTTATGCTTTATGCGTTATGCGTTATTCGTTATGCGTTATGCGTTATGCGTTATGCGTTATGCGTTATGCGTTATGCGTTATGCGATATGCGTTATGCGTTATGCGTTATGCGTTATGCGTTATGCGTTACGCGTTATGCGTTACGCGTTATGCGTTATGCGTTATGCGTTATGCGTTATGCGTTATGCGTTATGCGTTATGCGTTATTCGTTATGCGTAATGCGTTATGCGTTATGCGTTATGCGTTATGCGTTATGCGATGTGCGTTATGCGTTATGCGTTATGCGTTATGCGTTATGCGTTATGCGTTATGCGTTATGCGTTATGCGTTATGCGTTATGCGTTATGCGTTATGCGTTATGCGTTATGCGTTATGCGTTAAGCATTATGACTTTTTCATTGAGCGTTATGCGTTATGACTTTTCCATTGAGCGTCATGCGTTATTCGTTATGGGTTATGCGTTATGCGTTATGGGTTATGCGTTATGCGTTATGCGTTATGCGTTATGCGTTATGCGTTATGCGTTATGCGTTATGCGTTATGCGTTATGCGTTATGCGTTATGCGTTATGCGTTATGCGTTATGCGTTATGCGTTATGCGTTATGCGTTATGCGTTATGCGTTATGCGTTATGCGTTATGCGTTATGCGTTATGCGTTATGACTTTTTCATTGAGCGTTATGCGTTATGCGTAATGCGTTATGCATTATGCGTTATGCGTTATGCGTAATGCGTTATGAGTAATGTGTGATGCGTTATGCGTTATGGACTATGCTTTATGCGTTATGCGTTATGGGTTATCCGTTATGCGTCATGCGTTATCCGTTATGCGTTATGCGTTATGCGTTATCCGTTATGGGTTATCCGTTATGCGTTACGCGTTATGCGTTATGCGTTATGCGTTATGCGTTATGCGTTATGCGTCATGCGTCATGCGTTATGCGTTATGCGTTATGCGTTATGCGTTATGCGTTATGCGTTATGCGTTATGCGTTATGCGTTATGCGTTATGCGTTATGCGTTATGCGTTATGCGTTATGCGTTATGCGTTATGCGTTATGCGTTATGCGTTATGCGTTATGCGTTATGCGTTATGGGTTATGCGTTATGCGTTATGCGTTAAGCATTAAGCATTATGACTTTTTCATTGAGCGTTATGCGTTATGACTTTTCCATTGAGCGTTATGCGTTATTCGTTATGGGTTATGCGTTATGCGTTATGGGTTATGCGTTATGCGTTATGCGTTATGCGTTATGCGTTATGCGTTATGCGTTATGCGTTATGCGTTATGCGTTATGCGTTATGCGTTATGCGTTATGCATTATGCGTTATGCGTTATCCGTTATGCGTTATGCGTTATGCGTTATGCGATATGCGTCATGCGTTAAGCGTTATGCGTTATCCATTATGCGTTATCCGTTATGCGTTATGCGTTATGCGTAATGCGTTATGAGTAATGTGTCATGCGTTATGCGTTATGCGTTATTCGTTAAGCGTTATGCTTTATGCGTTATGCGTTATTCGTTATGCGTTATGCGTTATGCGTTATGCGTTATGCGTTATGCGTTATGCGATATGCGTTATGCGTTATGCGTTATGCGTTATGCGTTATGCGTTACGCGTTATGCGTTACGCGTTATGCGTTATGCGTTATGCGTTATGCGTTATGCGTTATGCGTTATGCGTTATGCGTTATGCGTTATTCGTTATGCGTTATGCGTTATGCGTTATGCGTTATGCGTTATGCGATGTGCGTTATGCGTTATGCGTTATGCGTTATGCGTTATGCGTTATGCGTTATGCGTTATGCGTTATGCGTTATGCGTTATGCGTTATGCGTTATGCGTTATGCGTTATGCGTTATGCGTTAAGCATTATGACTTTTTCATTGAGCGTTATGCGTTATGACTTTTCCATTGAGCGTTATGCGTTATTCGTTATGGGTTATGCGTTATGCGTTATGGGTTATGCGTTATGCGTTATGCGTTATGCGTTATGCGTTATGCGTTATGCATTATGCGTTATGCGTTATCCGTTATGCGTTATGCGTTATGCGTTATGCGTTATGCGTTATGCGATATGCGTCATGCGTTAAGCGTTATGCGTTATGCATTATGCGTTATCCGTTATGCGTTATGCGTTATGCGTAATGCGTTATGAGTAATGTGTCATGCGTTATGCGTTATGCGTTATGCGTTATGCGTTATGCGTTATGCGTTATGCGTTATGCGTTATGCGTTATGCGTTATGCGTTATGCGTTATGCGTTATGCGTTATGCGTTATGCGTTATGCGTTATGCGTTATTCGTTATGCGTTATGCGTTATGCGTTATGCGTTATGCGTTATGCGTTATGCGTTATGCGTTATGCGTTATGCGTTATGCGTTATGCGTTATGCGTTATGCGTTATGCGTTATGCGTTATGCGTTATGCGTTATGCGTTATCCGTTATGCGTTATGCGTTATGCGTTATGCGATATGCGTCATGCGTTAAGCGTTATGCGTTATGCATTATGCGTTATCCGTTATGCGTTATGCGTTATGCGTAATGCGTTATGAGTAATGTGTCATGCGTTATGCGTTATGCGTTATTCGTTAAGCGTTATGCTTTATGCGTTATGCGTTATTCGTTATGCGTTATGCGTTATGCGTTATGCGTTATGCGTTATGCGTTATGCGATATGCGTTATGCGTTATGCGTTATGCGTTACGCGTTATGCGTTATGCGTTATGCGTTATGCGTTATGCGTTATGCGTTATGCGTTATGCGTTATTCGTTATGCGTTATGCGTTATGCGTTATGCGTTATGCGTTATGCGATGTGCGTTATGCGTTATGCGTTATGCGTTATGCGTTATGCGTTATGCGTTATGCGTTATGCGTTATGCGTTATGCGTTATGCGTTATGCGTTATGCGTTATGCGTTATGCGTTATGCGTTATGCGTTATGCGTTATGCGTTAAGCATTATGACTTTTTCATTGAGCGTTATGCGTTATGACTTTTCCATTGAGCGTTATGCGTTATTCGTTATGGGTTATGCGTTATGCGTTAAGCATTATGACTTTTTCATTGAGCGTTATGCGTTATGACTTTTCCATTGAGCGTTATGCGTTATTCGTTATGGGTTATGCGTTATGCGTTATGCGTTATGCGTTATGCGTTATGCGTTATGCGTTATGCGTTATGCGTTATGCGTTACGCGTTACGCGTTATGCGTTATGCGTCATGCGTTATGCGTTATGCGTTATGCGTTATGCGTTATGTGTTATGCGTTATGCGTTAAGCGTTATACGTTATGCGTTATGCGTTATGTGTTATGCGTTATGCGTTATGTGTTATGCGTTGTGCTTTACGGGTTATGCGATATGCATTTCCGTCGAGCTGTTAGACCCGCGGAAGCCGGTTACCTTCGGGCCTTGCAGGCGCTGAGACCAGGCCGCGTGCAAGCCGAGTGCACGCGGTGCGCCCGAGACAATACGAGACTCGAAGATTCGACGATTTCCTCACGAAAGCTAACGGTTCGGGCGCCAGGCACCGCAAGGATGCCACACGAAACGCAAAACTCTGCTCGAGCTCGGAGACGCCGAGGTCGAGAGCCGAATCTTCGAGATACGCGGATCGAAAATGACGTCACGACTAGGCCAGATGGTTCGAACACGGGGTGACTAGGACAGCCCTCTCGGCAGGACGGATCTCACAGGGAATCGAATAATTCGACTACGATATGGTCTCGAGCTATTTATTGTAGCAGTCGTTGATTTACAAAATCAGCGGCCACGTGGCCGCGACCCGAGAGCCCGCGCTCTTCGTACAAGATAGCGAAAAGATGGCCGTTCGCCGCGCGGTTGTCCTACCGATTTCGCTCGCAACGATACCGCTGACAATGATCGTCGTTCCGTTCGCAACGAACTTCGGAAACGCGAGGCGCAGATGACCGGCGAACTGCGAGACTGCCGCGATGACTTCCGCACGTGAGTCGCCCCGACGCGTACGTTATCGATTACGCGATCGAACGCCGACGGACAGAACACGCGTTTCGACAGGAGACACAGGATTCGAGAAACGCGAAGATACCGAATTGAATTACTTTCACGAACGCGACTCCTCGGAAGACACTCTTCCGCACGCAATTTACAGAGGAAAACTCTCCCGAAATATTCCCGAACAATCTCAAAGCATTCCGAGAGGAATGCGAGCGAATTATCGAGGACCGAACGGGAAGCGTTCGTCCTCGCACGACGAAGGTCGAGCCGGCGCGCAACGAAAATACCGAATGGATCACAAGTGCGACTTACCGCTTCTCGTGGCGTTATTGTTCCGTTCTCCGGAGGATAAACGGCTCCCGATAGAGCTGGGCTCGTTGAAACTTTGCCGACGCCACGTAATCCTCTCAACGGGACACTCGGTTCGCAACTTCCGATTTCGCGGCGCGATTACAATGTGGGAAACACGTCTCAACGTCGTGATAGCCAGCGCGACAGTGATCCATCGATTTTCGGCCGCCTAGCGGATCGAACGCGGTCCCCCCCACTCGACCGCTTTTCCGAATTGCCTATGGCGTGTTTCCACGGCGTGACTCGACGGCACAGGAGCGTTCCCTCTTCGCGCCCTAGGGCCCCGGGCAATCACGAAATTGGTCAAGGAGCCTATCGCTCGACTTGACCAGCGGAGGGGCTTCCTCTTCTTGGCTACGAGGGCACCGACCCCGGGGCAGCTCTCCCTTGATGGGGCGAGACGACGTCAGGGTGTTCCGTCAGTCCGTATCGGACGAGATGTTCGCAAGCTGCTGTCCTGGCGGCGCCTCCGGTTTGCTTGCCGAGTGTCCTCGCACCAAGCTCTAATTTCTCGAAACGGCCATTCGCTTTTCCGTCGGGAGCTTCCTGGCCTTGGGGCGATTGTTCATTTCCCGTGACAATTCGGACGATCGGTGGTTCCTCCTGCGCGTTCCATATACGGCCCTGAAACTTGCCGTTCTCGGCACGCGCGACAGATGTCATTAGGAGGTCCTCGATAATATCGGAATCTCTTAGAGGAGCGCTCTCGAATCCTGTCTCGGTACGTGTCCCGTTAGAGGGCGGTCCGGTCCTTTATCGCTCTCGAAAATATGCACGGAATTAACGGAGAAGGGACGTCGCAAACGTTGCAACGTCACAACTCCCCCCCCCTTAAAATGGACCGGACCGACACGGTTTCGTCGCCCCCGTGATCCGCGGCTCGACAGGTGAGAGAGCGTTCCTCCCTAAGAGATGTCCTTTACAATCGGAGCCTTCACCACGAAGCGACAACCACGCCTTACGAATACCCTATAACAAACACAGACAAAACAAACGAACGACAATCCTTGATGGCGACGCTGGAACTTCGGCCGAGCTGCAACCGTCGGTCGACCTGTGGAGGGGATCGGGGTGTCACAAAACTTTCGCTCGAACTCACGGCTAGGGAAACAATAAAATAACTTTTATTTCGCTTTCGTGAGCGGTTCGGACCGTATGGCCTTTCCCTTTTTTTTTTTGTTTTTACAACCGTAACATTAATTGTGAACCCAAAACAAGAATTTTTTCTTTTAAAGAAGAACTAATCTTTAGCTCTCCTCGCGAGGGTTTCAGGCCCGCCACCGGGCTCGTCGCGATCGAGGCCCTAGCCTCGTTTAGCACCCCGAGACGGGTGTTGGTTTTGTCCCGGCTTCCTCTTGGCCTCGTCTTTCCTCCAGGCCGGTCCGCAAACGGGGCACGTGCGGACTGAGCATTCCGGCCTGCCGCAGCGGAAGCAGTGCGTTCGCACATTTTTGGGGCAGGTGTTGCGAGCATGTCCGTACACGCCGCAATTCCAGCACGCGTCTGGGTCTTTTATCCTTACTGCTTTGTTGGCCAGCCATTGTTCATACTGCTGCCAACTCGCCGTTCGTTGTTGGCGGGTCTTTTCCACCGGCGACGAGTGGGGGGCGGCCATGGCCTCCGCTCCCATCTCCGTTTGGCCCCTCTTGGTGGTAGACGCGTGCCGGGCTGCGGTGTCCTGCTGTTCCCCCGTTAGGGCCTTATCGCTCTGGCGCTTCGACATCGGTGGATCTACGCCCTCCTTTCGCGGCGGCCTCGGTCCCTCCGCGTCCTTGCGAGTCGGTACTCGCACCTCCGGTTGATCGACCACGCTGTCCCGTTCGTCCTCGCTCGTGGGCGCCAACTCCTCCATTTCCTCTGCCGGTAGGAGTTGCGGTGGCGTCCGGACGATCCTCCCCAGCAGCTCGGTTTGCTCCTTCACCTCCTTCCACTTCTCCTCGATCACCGCTATGGTTTCGAGGACGTTTTCCTCGCCGACTCCGGGCGACACGAGATGGACCAGGTGCTGCAGGTAGCCCAGCTCCTGCTTGAGGCCCTCGACCCGGTGTCCCAACGTGACCCGGCGACGGTGTACGTATTGAGGCTCGTCCAGATCCTCCATCTGTAATTAAGGGGGGTACTGGGGTGTTATCGTTTTGTTCGCCCTCGAGCGGTGGAGTGTACGGCTTCAGGTCGGACACGTGCGACTTTCCGGCGTCCTTCCCTTCGGGGGTACTTAGTCGATAGACGACTGACGATAATACTTTCGCGACTCGGAAAGGGCCGCTGAACTTTGGGCATAATTTGGCCGCGATGTTCTGCGCGGCGGACGAGAGGACGCGCTGTCGACGAAGGACGAGGTCTCCCTCCACGAAACGGATGTCTTTTCGGTGCAGGTTGTAATTTTTCGCCTGCGTCTCGTACGCTCGCTCTAAGTTTTCGGTGACCCAGTGGCGTAATGTGGCCAGGTGCGACATACGCTCTGACCATCCCTCGATAGGCGCTACCTCCAGGTCAACCGGCGATTCCTCGCTCTCGCGAATGCATGACGCTGGTTTCGGTTCGCGTCCGAAATTCAAGAACGCGGGCGAAGCTTGCAGCACTGAGTGGTACGCGGTGTTATACGCGAATCGAAATTTCGCTAAGTGCGCGTCCCACGTACGGTGGTCTTTTTCGATGTAGGATACTATCATCGTTTTTAGTATCCGGTTCACTCTCTCGACAGGATTCGCCTGGGGGTGATACGGGGGTGTCGTCGTGATCGCGATCCCGTAAGTTCGTGCGAGTTCGTGAATCGCTTTATTCACGAATTCGGTACCGTTATCTGTAAGCAATACCTCGGGCGTCCCCCAACGTGAGAAGACCAGGTCTTCCAGCGCGTCCGAAATCTTGGCCCCGGTGGCCTTCCGCAGGGGGCAACACTCGACCCATTTCGTAAAAAGGTCTTGAATTACGAGCAGGTACGAAAACCCTGCACGACTCGGGGGAAGCGGGCCCATAATATCGGTTGCGATAACCATCCACGGCGCGCCTATACGACGCCTTCCCATGAGCCCAGAAGGGAGTGATTGCTCAACCTTCGTTAACTGACACGTGGGGCAGCGTCGCACGTATTCTACGACCGTGCGAAACATTCCCGGCCAATAGTACCGGGTCGCTATTCGATGGTAGGTTTTCTCAACCCCCAAATGACCCGCTTGCACCTCGTCGTGGCTTTCCCTCAAAATTTCAGTTCTTTTCTCGGCCGGTACGACGAGTTTCCACTCGTCTAAATCACCGCCGAGAATTTCGGAGATTAACGGGTCGGTACGACGATGGAAAAGTTGCCCCTCGCGAATGGACCAGTCGGGGTGGCGCTCTGGGCCGCTTTCTACTTCTCGGAATTTCTGATCGAACCATTCGAGTTTCGTCACGGCCGCGGTCACTAATTCGACCCCCCCTTCCCCCGGTTCGACTCCCTCGTACATGCGTGATAACGCGTCCGGTACGCGATTGAGCGCTCCTTTTCGATACTTAATCTCGAAATCGTACTCTAATAATTGGAGCGCCCACCGCGCGAGCCGACCGGAGGGGTTCGACAATTTTCTTAACCACCGTAAACTATTGTGGTCGGTCACGATCGTAAAGTGGTATCCTTCGAGATACGCTCTGTATTTCTCTACGGCCCACACTATCGCGAGGCATTCTAGTTCGGTCGCGGAATATTTTCGTTCAGCCGCGCTAAGCGACCGACTCGCGAACGCGATAACCCTTTCGGTTCCCTCGATCTCTTGTACAAGCACGGCTCCCAGTCCTACCATGCTCGCGTCAGTCTGTAAGGTGAAGGGCACCTCGAAATGTGGGCAGGCCAGGGTTGGGGCGGTCGCGACTAACGTTCGTAATTTTTCGAAAGCGGATTGCTGTTCACGCTCCCACTTCCACTTCGCTTCCTTCCGCAAAAGGATGTTCAGCGGATCCGCGACTGTGGCGAAATCCGGAATGAACCTGCGATACCACGAGGCCATCCCCAGAAATCGCCGCAGTTGTTTTACATTCCGCGGGACCGGAAACGATATTACCGGTGCGACTTTATCGGAATCGACCTTTAACCCTTCCTGGCTGACCACAAATCCGAGGTACCGAACTTCCTCCTTACAGAATTCGCATTTATCCGGGTTCACGAGTAATCCCGCCGATTTTATGCGATCTAGAACCCGTTGGAGCCACTCGAGATGGCCTTCGAACGTGGGTGTCGCGATGATGACGTCATCTAAATACACGAACACGTAAGGCTCCATTTCGGGCCCGATCAACCTGTCTACGAGACGTTGAAAAGTTGCCGGGGCTCCCGTGAGCCCATACGGCATTCTCTTAAATTGGAATAACCCTTTCCCCGGAACGGTAAATGCTGTTATCTCCTTGCTCGATTCTTCGAGCGGAATCTGGAAGTACGCTTGCGAGAGATCGAGGGTCGAAATGTATTTCGCGGCTCGTAATTTATCTAGAATGCTCGACATGATAGGCAGCGGGTACGCGTCTTTCTTAGAAACTTCGTTCACTTTCCGGAAGTCTAAACAAAACCGATATTTGCCGTTCGCTTTCTTTACCATGACGATCGGACTCGACCACTCACTTTCCGACGGCTCGATTATTCCGTTTTCCAGCAGCGAATCCACTTCTCGGTAGATCGCTTGCTGGACGATCGGCGAGACCGGATAGTAACGTTGTTTGATCGGCCTATTATCACCGACATCGATTCGGTGAGCGGTCAGAGTCGTCACGCCAGGCACCCGGTCGAAGCCTTTCATTTCTCGCTCGAGAAATGCGCGCAACCGCTCCTTCTGCGATTCGGAAATTCGCTGTAGGCCGCAGCAGAGCGGCTTTTCCGAGATACAACCGAATGAAAATTCTACCTGCGGCCGCGATGCAAAGTGCCATTTCTCCCGATGATATTCGACAACGATACCGAACTGAGCGATCGCGTCGACTCCCAGCAAAACCGGATTTACTAAATTATCGAGGACGTAAGCGAAAATTTCCCTCGTTTGGTCTCTGATTCGTAGCGAAAATCGAGCTTGATCTACGGCGCGATCGACGGCTCCCGTGGCCAGAAGAAAATAACACTCGTTTTCGGCCGTCGTTATCGTGGCGGCCTCCCCCACGACCACAATGGTTTCGCGACTCACGAACGAGAGCGACGAGCCCGAGTCGATCAGTGCGAGCACCCGGTGGAAAGCAATGTGCGCGCCTACGACAAGTAGCGGAGGTTTCGATACGGTTGCTGATCCGAACTCGGTATTCGCTACGCGGGCCGAAATGACTGGGTACGAGGCCGTTCGGGCCCTTACGAGCGGCTTCGATAGTAGTTTTCCGCCCGCGGAGGGCAACGACGGCAGTCTCTCGCGGTTACCCCGGGTTCCCCGCAACGATAACAATGTCGAGTTTGCGGCTCTGGACATTGGCGCGATCTATGCCCTGGCCGGTGACAATTCCAGCACGTGCTGTCAGCCGCCGGCTGTCTGACCGGCGAAGTGACAGTTCGGCTGGTCTCGGTCGCGGTCGGGTGCGTTCGGCGCGGCTCGTCTCGCGAGCGGTTGAACGGCGGTCGGTTATGACGCGGTTGCTCGGCGATCGGGGGTTCGCGCGGACGAGAGGGGCCCGCACGATACCGCGGTTCCCCTCCTGACGCGTCGACTACCGCGTTAACCCTTTCGTACTCCTTCGGCTTTTCCGGCTCCGCCTCCGCCGCCTTAGCGTATTTCTTCGGGTCGTACGCGAATTCTTTATTCGCAATCGTGTGCACGAGATATTTATCGACGCTTTGCGGCATCGCGAATCGTTCCGCCTCGCGCATTAATGTCGCGAGCTCCGCTACTGACGTAACCGTCCGTTTTTCTATACCGACTCGGCACTCTGCCCTCGCGCCCCAGAAAATGCGGTCGATTTTCATTTGTTCCGACCACGGTCGCTTCAATCGCGCGAACATACTACGCATATTCGCGAGGAAATCGCGAAGCGGTTCTTCGGGTCCTTGCCTTCGAACGAGAATGTCGTGCTCGAGCAGCTGTTGGTAGTCGGGATCGCGGAAATTCTGGTGCCACTCGTATTCGAATTCCTCCCAGGTGGACATCGGAGGGCAGGTGTCAAACCATTTCGCCGCGGTACCGGTGAAACAAATCGGAAGACAGCGTAGGAGGTCGTCATCGCGAACGGTACAGGCTCTTCGCATAACGGAGAGCCTCTTGAAAAATTCCTCCGGGTCTTCCCCGGGTTTCCCTTCAAACGAAAGGTCCCATTTCCGCATGACCTCGTACGCCGTCTTGTTACCCTCAGAGTCGGCCGGAGGGACTGAAGTCGTTACTGCGGCTGGACGCGGTACTGTCGGGGATGGTTTCCATCCCGTCGGTACCTGCAGCATAGTTGGACCAGGGGGGTGGGACTCAGGGTCCTGTTTTATTACAGTCCCGTCGTCCTCACTCCCGTGCGCGCTGTAGTACGATTTGTCGTCCTCCGGCCACTTCGAAACGTAGGTCCTACTACCCTCCGCCATCGCTACCTGAGAGTTATTTACGAGAACCGTACTCGAGAGCGAGACAAAAGATCTTGAAATGTGGCCGGTAACGCCGAAGCTGTTTTTCGAACGCGATGTCTCGACTTGTTTTTCACGCGCGACCGTTACCGAAACTTTACCCGGAGCTGTCGAACTCAAGGACCCTCGACCGCGCGGTGTTTATCCGAACGTCCGGGCACGGCTCGGATTCTTCGCTACGATACGAAACTCGACTTCGAGCTCGACTAGATCGCGGTTGCTAACCGAAATCGCTGTCCTTGAGAATCGAAATATTTTCGTTTTCGAAATCTAACCGCCTCACTCAGTGCTGAAGTCCCGTATTCCCAAATATCTCGCAAGGTCGTTACAGGGGGTATCGCGTCCTTGCTTTGTACGCGTCGATAGTCGTTCGCACACAAAAAAAAAATACAAAAAAAAAAGACTAACTACGCGACGAACACGAGGGAATTTGCCTCTACAGGCGGGGAACAAAAGGAAACACCGAAGACGTACACTCCAACAAGCACAAATTTCAATAAATTAAATAAATTAACAAGAAATACGTGGGCAAGAATTAAGAAAAAAAATTCTTGTCGAGCTGGCTCGCCTCAACAAGTCCTCGTATCGCGAGGAACCTCGAAAGTCACGCGACGGAACGTGGTTGTGCGTGGCTTTCGTGTGATACGTTCGTGAGAGTAGTTTCACGAATACGGAGAAATTTTCGTGCGTTGCTTTAATTTTCTCTAATCGCCGAACCCGTGTCTCGCAATTCCCGTCGATTCTCCTAATTCCGCGCGGGTGATCACGGCGTGCCGGAAGGTCGATACGCGATCTGCCCTGTGAGAGTCTTTCGTCAACCCGTGCCTCTCTCCGTGTTCAGGGAAAACCCTTTCGAAAGAGAGGTCCCTGTTCGGGCGCCAATTTGTCACGTTAACCTTTTTCCGTCGAGCTGTTAGACCCGCGGAAGCCGGTTACCTTCGGGCCTTGCAGGCGCTGAGACCAGGCCGCGTGCAAGCCGAGTGCACGCGGTCCGCCCGAGACAATACGAGACTCGAAGATTCGACGATTTCCTCACGAAAGCTAACGGTTCGGGCGCCAGGCACCGCAAGGATGCCACACGAAACGCAAAACTCTGCTCGAGCTCGGAGACGCCGAGGTCGAGAGCCGAATCTTCGAGATACGCGGATCGAAAATGACGTCACGACTAGGCCAGATGGTTCGAACACGGGGTGACTAGGACAGCCCTCTCGGCAGGACGGATCTCACAGGGAATCGAATAATTCGACTACGATATGGTCTCGAGCTATTTATTGTAGCAGTCGTTGATTTACAAAATCAGCGGCCACGTGGCCGCGACCCGAGAGCCCGCGCTCTTCGTACAAGATAGCGAAAAGATGGCCGTTCGCCGCGCGGTTGTCCTACCGATTTCGCTCGCAACGATACCGCTGACAATGATCGTCGTTCCGTTCGCAACGAACTTCGGAAACGCGAGGCGCAGATGACCGGCGAACTGCGAGACTGCCGCGATGACTTCCGCACGTGAGTCGCCCCGACGCGTACGTTATCGATTACGCGATCGAACGCCGACGGACAGAACACGCGTTTCGACAGGAGACACAGGATTCGAGAAACGCGAAGATACCGAATTGAATTACTTTCACGAACGCGACTCCTCGGAAGACACTCTTCCGCACGCAATTTACAGAGGAAAACTCTCCCGAAATATTCCCGAACAATCTCAAAGCATTCCGAGAGGAATGCGAGCGAATTATCGAGGACCGAACGGGAAGCGTTCGTCCTCGCACGACGAAGGTCGAGCCGGCGCGCAACGAAAATACCGAATGGATCACAAGTGCGACTTACCGCTTCTCGTGGCGTTATTGTTCCGTTCTCCGGAGGATAAACGGCTCCCGATAGAGCTGGGCTCGTTGAAACTTTGCCGACGCCACGTAATCCTCTCAACGGGACACTCGGTTCGCAACTTCCGATTTCGCGGCGCGATTACAATGTGGGAAACACGTCTCAACGTCGTGATAGCCAGCGCGACAGTGATCCATCGATTTTTGGCCGCCTAGCGGATCGAACGCGGTCCCCCCCACTCGACCGCTTTTCCGAATTGCCTATGGCGTGTTTCCACGGCGTGACTCGACGGCACAGGAGCGTTCCCTCTTCGCGCCCTAGGGCCCCGGGCAATCACGAAATTGGTCAAGGAGCCTATCGCTCGACTTGACCAGCGGAGGGGCTTCCTCTTCTTGGCTACGAGGGCACCGACCCCGGGGCAGCTCTCCCTTGATGGGGCGAGACGACGTCAGGGTGTTCCGTCAGTCCGTATCGGACGAGATGTTCGCAAGCTGCTGTCCTGGCGGCGCCTCCGGTTTGCTTGCCGAGTGTCCTCGCACCAAGCTCTAATTTCTCGAAACGGCCATTCGCTTTTCCGTCGGGAGCTTCCTGGCCTTGGGGCGATTGTTCATTTCCCGTGACAATTCGGACGATCGGTGGTTCCTCCTGCGCGTTCCATATACGGCCCTGAAACTTGCCGTTCTCGGCACGCGCGACAGATGTCATTAGGAGGTCCTCGATAATATCGGAATCTCTTAGAGGAGCGCTCTCGAATCCTGTCTCGGTACGTGTCCCGTTAGAGGGCGGTCCGGTCCTTTATCGCTCTCGAAAATATGCACGGAATTAACGGAGAAGGGACGTCGCAAACGTTGCAACGTCACAATGCGTTATGCGTTATGCGTTAAGCATTATGACTTTTTCATTGAGCGTTATGCGTTATGACTTTTCCATTGAGCGTTATGCGTTATTCGTTATGGGTTATGCGTTATGCGTTATGGGTTATGCGTTATGCGTTATGCGTTATGCGTTATGCGTTATGCGTTATGCGTTATGCGTTATGCATTATGCGTTATGCGTTATCCGTTATGCGTTATGCGTTATGCGTTATGCGTTATGCGTTATGCGTTATGCGATATGCGTCATGCGTTAAGCGTTATGCGTTATGCATTATGCGATATCCGTTATGCGTTATGCGTTATGCGTAATGCGTTATGAGTAATGTGTCATGCGTTATGCGTTATGCGTTATGCGTTATGCGTTATGCGTTATGCGTTATGCGTTATGCGTTATGCGTTATGCGTTATGCGTTATGCGTTATGCGTTATGCGTTATGCGTTATGCGTTATGCGTTATGCGTTATGCGTTATGCGTTATGCGTTATGCGTTACGCGTTACGCGTTATGCGTTATGCGTTATGCGTTATGCGTTATGCGTTATGCGTTATGTGTTATGCGTTATGCGTTAAGCGTTATACGTTATGCGTTATGCGTTATGTGTTATGCGTTATGCGTTATGTGTTATGCGTTGTGCTTTACGGGTTATGCGATACGCGTTATGCGTTATGACTTTTTCATTGAACGTTATGCGTTATGCGATATGCGTTATGCGTTATGCGTTATGCGTTATGCGTTATGCGTTATGCGTTATGCGTTATGCGTTATGCGTTATGCGTTATGCGTTATGCGTTATGCGTTATGCGTTATGCGTTATGCGTTATGCGTTATGCGTTATGCGTTATGCGTTATGCGTTATGCGTTATGCGTTATGCGTTATGCGTTATGCGTTATGCGTTATGCGTTATGCGTTATGCGTTATGCGTTATGCGTTATGCGTTATGCGTTATGCGTTATGCGTTATGCGTTATGCGTTATGCGTTATGCGTTATCCGTTATGCGTTACGCGTTATGCGTTACGCGTTATGCGTTATGCGTTATGCGTTATGCGTTATGCGTTATGCGTTATGCGTTATGCGTTATGCGTTATGCGTTATGCGTTATGCGTTATTCGTTATGCGTTATGCGTTATGCGTTATGCGTTATGCGTTATGCGATGTGCGTTATGCGTTATGCGTTATGCGTTATGCGTTATGCGTTATGCGTTATGCGTTATGCGTTATGCGTTATGCGTTATGCGTTATGCGTTATGCGTTATGCGTTATGCATTATGCGTTATGCGTTATCCGTTATGCGTTATGCGTTATGCGTTATGCGATATGCGTCATGCGTTAAGCGTTATGCGTTATGCATTATGCGTTATCCGTTATGCGTTATGCGTTATGCGTAATGCGTTATGAGTAATGTGTCATGCGTTATGCGTTATGCATTATGCGTTATGCGTTATCCGTTATGCGTTATGCGTTATGCGTTATGCGATATGCGTCATGCGTTAAGCGTTATGCGTTATGCATTATGCGTTATCCGTTATGCGTTATGCGTTATGCGTAATGCGTTATGAGTAATGTGTCATGCGTTATGCGTTATGCGTTATTCGTTAAGCGTTATGCTTTATGCGTTATGCGTTATGCGTTATGCGTTATGCGTTATTCGTTATGCGTTATGCGTTATGCGTTATGCGTTATGCGTTATGCGTTATGCGTTATGCGTTATGCGTTATGCGTTATGCGTTATGCGTTATGCGTTATGCGTTATGCGTTATGCGTTATGCGTTATGCGTTATGCGTTATGCGTTATGCGTTATGCGTTATGCGTTATGCGTTATGCGTTATGCGTTATGCGTTATGCGTTATGCGTTATGCGTTATGCGTTATGCGTTATGCGTTATGCGTTATGCGTTATGCGTTATGCGTTATGCGTTATGCGTTATGCGTTATGCGTTATGCGTTATGCGTTATGCGTTATGCGTTATGCGTTATGCGTTATGCGTTATGCGTTATGCGTTATGCGTTATGCGTTATGCGTTATGCGTTATGCGTTATGCGTTATGCGTTATGCGTTATGCGTTATGCGTTATGCGTTATGCGTTATGCGTTATGCGTTATGCGTTATGCGTTATGCGTTATGCGTTATGCGTTATGCGTTATGCGTTATGCGTTATGCGTTATGCGTTATGCGTTATGCGTTATGCGTTATGCGTTATGCGTTATGCGTTATGCGTTATGCGTTATGCGTTATGCGTTATGCGTTATGCGTTATGCGTTATGCGTTATGCGTTATGCGTTATGCGTTATGCGTTATGCGTTATGCGTTATGCGTTATGCGTTATGCGTTATGCGTTATGCGTTATGCGTTATGCGTTATGCGTTATGCGTTATGCGTTATGCGTTATGCGTTATGCGTTATGCGTTATGCGTTATGCGTTATGCGTTATGCGTTATGCGTTATGCGTTATGCGTTATGCGTTATGCGTTATGCGTTATGCGTTATGCGTTATGCGTTATGCGTTATGGGTTATGCGTTATGCGTTATGCGTTATGCGTTATGCGTTATGCGTTATGCGTTATGCGTTATGCGTTATGCGTTATGCGTTATGCGTTATGGGTTATGCGTTATGCGTTATGCGTTAAGCATTAAGCATTATGACTTTTTCATTGAGCGTTATGCGTTATGACTTTTCCATTGAGCGTTATGCGTTATGCGTTATGCGTTATGCGTTATGCGTTATGCGTTATGCGTTATGCGTTATGCGTTATGCGTTATGCGTTATGCGTTATGCGTTATGCGTTATGCGTTATGCGTTATGCGTTATGCGTTATTCGTTATGCGTTATGCGTTATGCGTTATGCGTTATGCGTTATGCGATGTGCGTTATGCGTTATGCGTTATGCGTTATGCGTTATGCGTTATGCGTTATGCGTTATGCGTTATGCGTTATGCGTTATGCGTTATGCGTTATGCGTTATGCGTTATGCGTTATGCGTTATGCGTTATGCGTTATGCGTTATGCGTTATGCGTTATGCGTTAAGCATTATGACTTTTTCATTGAGCGTTATGCGTTATGACTTTTCCATTGAGCGTTATGCGTTATTCGTTATGGGTTATGCGTTATGCGTTATGGGTTATGCGTTATGCGTTATGCGTTATGCGTTATGCGTTATGCGTTATGCGTTATGCGTTATGCATTATGCGTTATGCGTTATCCGTTATGCGTTATGCGTTATGCGTTATGCGATATGCGTCATGCGTTAAGCGTTATGCGTTATGCATTATGCGTTATCCGTTATGCGTTATGCGTTATGCGTTATGCGTAATGCGTTATGAGTAATGTGTCATGCGTTATGCGTTATGCGTTATTCGTTAAGCGTTATGCTTTATGCGTTATGCGTTATGCGTTATGCGTTATGCGTTATGCGTTATTCGTTATGCGTTATGCGTTATGCGTTATGCGTTATGCGTTATGCGTTATGCGTTATGCGTTATGCGTTATGCGTTATGCGTTATGCGTTATGCGTTATGCGTTATGCGTTATGCGTTATGCGTTATGCGTTATGCGTTATGCGTTATGCGTTATGCGTTATGCGTTATGCGTTATGCGTTATGCGTTATGCGTTATGCGTTATGCGTTATGCGTTATGGGTTATGCGTTATGCGTTATGCGATATGCGTCATGCGTTAAGCATTATGCGTTATGCATTATGCGTTATCCGTTATGCGTTATGCGTTATGCGTAATGCGTTATGAGTAATGTGTCATGCGTTATGCGTTATGCGTTATTCGTTAAGCGTTATGCGTTATTCGTTATGCGTTATGCGTTATGCGTTATGCGTTATGCGTTATGCGTTATGCGTTATGCGATATGCGTTATGCGTTATGCGTTATGCGTTATGCGTTACGCGTTATGCGTTACGCGTTATGCGTTATGCGTTATGCGTTATGCGTTATGCGTTATGCGTTATTCGTTATGCGTTATGCGTTATGCGTTATGCGTTATGCGTTATGCGTTATGCGATGTGCGTTATGCGTTATGCGTTATGCGTTATGCGTTATGCGTTATGCGTTATGCGTTATGCGTTATGCGTTATGCGTTATGCGTTATGCGTTATGCGTTATGCGTTATGCGTTATGCGTTATGCGTTATGCGTTATGCGTTAAGCATTATGACTTTTTCATTGAGCGTTATGCGTTATGACTTTTCCATTGAGCGTTATGCGTTATTCGTTATGGGTTATGCGTTATGCGTTATGGGTTATGCGTTATGCGTTATGCGTTATGCGTTATGCGTTATGCGTTATGCGTTATGCATTATGCGCTATGCGTTATCCGTTATGCGTTATGCGTTATGCGTTATGCGTTATGCGTTATGCGTTATGGGTTATGCGTTATGCGTTATGCGTTATGCGTTATGCGTTATGCGTTATGCGTTATGCGTTATGCGTTATGCGTTATGTGTTATGCGTTATGCGTAATGCGTTATGAGTAATGTGTCATGCGTTATGCGTTATGCGTTATGCGTTATGCATTATGCGTTATCCGTTATGCGTTATGCGTTATGGGTTATGCGTTATGCGTTATGCGTTATGCGTTATGCGTTATGCATTATGCGTTATGCGTTATCCGTTATGCGTTATGCGTTATGCGTTATGCGATATGCGTCATGCGTTAAGCGTTATGCGTTATGCATTATGCGTTATCCGTTATGCGTTATGCGTTATGCGTAATGCGTTATGAGTAATGTGTCATGCGTTATGCGTTATGCGTTATGCGTTATGTGTTATGCGTTACGCGTTATGCGTTACGCGTTATGCGTTATGCGTTATGCGTTATGCGTTATGCGTTATGCGTTATGCGTTATGCGTTATGCGTTAAGCGTTATACGTTATGCGTTATGCGTTATGTGTTATGCGTTATGTGTTATGCGTTGTGCTTTACGGGTTATGCGATATGCGTTATGCGTTATGACTTTTTCATTGAACGTTATGCGTTATGCGATATGCGTTATGCGTTATGCGTTATGCGTTATGCGTTATGCGTTATGCGTTATGCGTTATGCGTTATGCGTTATGCGTTATGCGTTATGCGTTACGCGTTATGCGTTACGCGTTATGCGTTATGCGTTATGCGTTATGCGTTATTCGTTATGCGTTATGCGTTATGCGGTATGCGTTATGCGTTATGCGTTATGCGTTATGCGATATGCGTTATGCGTTATGCGTTATGCGTTATGCGTTATGCGTTATGCGTTATGCGTTATGCGTTACGCGTTATGCGTTATGCGTTATGCGTTATGCGTTATGCGTTATGCGTTATGTTATTCGTTAAGCATTATGACTTTTTCATTGAGCGTTATGCGTTATGACTTTTCCATTGAGCGTTATGCGTTATTCGTTATGGGTTATGCGTTATGCGTTATGGGTTATGCGTTATGCGTTATGCGTTATGCGTTATGCGTTATGCATTATGCGTTATGCGTTATCCGTTATGCGTTATGCGTTATGCGTTATGCGATATGCGTCATGCGTTAAGCGTTATGCGTTATGCATTATGCGTTATCCGTTATGCGTTATGCGTTATGCGTAATGCTTTATGAGTAATGTGTCATGCGTTATGCGTTATGCGTTATGCGTTATGCGTTATGCGTTATGCGTTACGCGTTATGCGTTACGCGTTATGCGTTATGCGTTATGCGTTATGCGTTATGCGTTATGCGTTATGCGTTATGCGTTATGCGTTAAGCGTTATACGTTATGCGTTATGCGTTATGTGTTATGCGTTATGCGTTATGTGTTATGCGTTGTGCTTTACGGGTTATGCGATATGCGTTATGCGTTATGACTTTTTCATTGAACGTTATGCGTTATGCGATATGCGTTATGCGTTATGCGTTATGCGTTATGCGTTATGCGTTATGCGTTATGCGTTATGCGTTATGCGTTATGCGTTATGCGTTATGCGTTACGCGTTATGCGTTACGCGTTATGCGTTATGCGTTATGCGTTATGCGTTATGCGTTATGCGTTATGTGTTATGCGTTATGCGTAATGCGTTATGAGTAATGTGTCATGCGTTATGCGTTATGCGTTATGCGTTATGCATTATGCGTTATCCGTTATGCGTTATGCGTTATGGGTTATGCGTTATGCGTTATGCGTTATGCGTTATGCATTATGCGTTATGCGTTATCCGTTATGCGTTATGCGTTATGCGTTATGCGATATGCGTCATGCGTTAAGCGTTATGCGTTATGCATTATGCGTTATCCGTTATGCGTTATGCGTTATGCGTAATGCTTTATGAGTAATGTGTCATGCGTTATGCGTTATGCGTTATGCGTTATGCGTTATGCGTTATGCGTTACGCGTTATGCGTTACGCGTTATGCGTTATGCGTTATGCGTTATGCGTTATGCGTTATGCGTTATGCGTTATGCGTTATGCGTTAAGCGTTATACGTTATGCGTTATGCGTTATGTGTTATGCGTTATGCGTTATGTGTTATGCGTTGTGCTTTACGGGTTATGCGATATGCGTTATGCGTTATGACTTTTTCATTGAACGTTATGCGTTATGCGATATGCGTTATGCGTTATGCGTTATGCGTTATGCGTTATGCGTTATGCGTTATGCGTTATGCGTTATGCGTTATGCGTTACGCGTTATGCGTTACGCGTTATGCGTTATGCGTTATGCGTTATGCGTTATTCGTTATGCGTTATGCGTTATGCGGTATGCGTTATGCGTTATGCGTTATGCGTTATGCGATATGCGTTATGCGTTATGCGTTATGCGTTATGCGTTATGCGTTACGCGTTATGCGTTACGCGTTATGCGTTATGCGTTATGCGTTATGCGTTATGCGTTATGCGTTATGCGTTATTCGTTATGCGATATGCGTTATGCGTTATGCGTTATGCGTTATGCGTTATGCGTTATGCGTTATGCGTTAAGCATTATGACTTTTTCATTGAGCGTTATGCGTTATGACTTTTCCATTGAGCGTTATGCGTTATTCGTTATGGGTTATGCGTTATGCGTTATGGGTTATGCGTTATGCGTTATGCGTAATGCGTTATGCGTTATGCATTATGCGTTATGCGTTATCCGTTATGCGTTATGCGTTATGCGTTATGCGTTATGCGATATGCGTCATGCGTTAAGCGTTATGCGTTATGCATTATGCGTTATCCGTTATGCGTTATGCGTTATGCGTAATGCGTTATGAGTAATGTGTCATGCGTTATGCGTTATGCGTTATGCGTTATGCGTTATGCGTTATGCGTTATGCGTTATGCGTTATGCGTTATGCGTTATGCGTTATGCGTTAAGCGTTATGCGTTATGCGTTACGCGTTACGCGTTATGCGTTATGCGTTATGCGTTATGCGTTATGCGTTATGCGTTATGCGTTATGCGTTATGCGTTATGTGTTATGCGTTATGCGTTAAGCGTTATACGTTATGCGTTATGCGTTATGTGTTATGCGTTATGCGTTATGTGTTATGCGTTGTGCTTTACGGGTTATGCGATATGCGTTATGCGTTATGACTTTTTCATTGAACGTTATGCGTTATGCGATATGCGTTATGCGTTATGCGTTATGCGTTATGCGTTATGCGTTATGCGTTATGCGTTATGCGTTATGCGTTATGCGTTACGCGTTATGCGTTACGCGTTATGCGTTATGCGTTATGCGTTATTCGTTATGCGTTATGCGTTATGCGTTATGCGTTATGCGTTATGCGTTATGCGTTATGCGTTATGCGTTATGCGATATGCGTTATGCGTTATGCGTTATGCGTTATGCGTTATGCGTTACGCGTTATGCGTTACGCGTTATGCGTTATGCGTTATGCGTTATGCGTTATGCGTTATTCGTTATGCGTTATGCGTTATGCGTTATGCGTTATGCGTTATGCGATGTGCGTTATGCGTTATGCGTTATGCGTTATGCGTTATGCGTTATGCGTTATGCGTTATGCGTTATGCGTTATGCGTTATGCGTTATGCGTTATGCGTTATGCGTTAAGCATTATGACTTTTTCATTGAGCGTTATGCGTTATGACTTTTCCATTGAGCGTTATGCGTTATTCGTTATGGGTTATACGTTATGCGTTATGGGTTATGCGTTATGCGTTATGCGTTATGCGTTATGCGTTATGCATTATGCGTTATGCGTTATCCGTTATGCGTTATGCGTTATGCGTTATGCGTTATGCGATATGCGTCATGCGTTAAGCGTTATGCGTTATGCATTATGCGTTATCCGTTATGCGTTATGAGTAATGTGTCATGCGTTATGCGTTATGCGTTATGCGTTATGCGTTACGCGTTATGCGTTACGCGTTATGCGTTATGCGTTATGCGTTATGCGTTATGCGTTATGCGTTATGCGTTATGCGTTATGCGTTATGCGTTATGCGTTATGCGTTATGCGTTATGCGTTATGCGTTATGCGTTATGCGTTATCCGTTATGCGTTATGCGTAATGCGTAATGCGTTATGAGTAATGTGTCATGCGTTATGCGTTATGCGTTATGCGTTATGCGTTATGCGTTATGCGTTATGCGTTATGCGTTATGCGTTATGCGTTATGCGTTATGCGTTATGCGTTATGCGTTACGCGTTACGCGTTATGCGTTATGCGTTATGCGTTATGCGTTATGCGTTATGCGTTATGCGTTATGCGTTATGTGTTATGCGTTATGCGTTAAGCGTTATACGTTATGCGTTATGCGTTATGCGTTATGCGTTATGCGTTATGCGTTATGCGTTATGCGTTATGCGTTATGCGATGTGCGTTATGCGTTATTCGTTATGCGTTATGCGTTATGCGTTATGCGTTATGCGTTATGCGTTATGCGTTATGCGTTATGCGTTATGCGTTATGCGTTATGCGTTATGCGTTATGCGTTAAGCATTATGACTTTTTCATTGAGCGTTATGCGTTATGACTTTTCCATTGAGCGTTATGCGTTATTCGTTATGGGTTATGCGTTATGCGTTATGGGTTATGCGTTATGCGTTATGCGTTATGCGTTATGCGTTATGCGTTATGCATTATGCGTTTGCGTTATCCGTTATGCGTTATGCGTTATGCGTTATGCGTTATGCGATATGCGTCATGCGTTAAGCGTTATGCGTTATGCATTATGCGTTATCCGTTATGCGTTATGCGTAATGCGTAATGCGTTATGAGTAATGTGTCATGCGTTATGCGTTATGCGTTATGCGTTATGCGTTATGCGTTATGCGTTATGCGTTATGCGTTATGCGTTATGCGTTATGCGTTATGCGTTATGCGTTATGCGTTACGCGTTACGCGTTATGCGTTATGCGTTATGCGTTATGCGTTATGCGTTATGCGTTATGCGTTATGCGTTATGCGTTATGCGTTATGCGTTATGTGTTATGCGTTATGCGTTAAGCGTTATACGTTATGCGTTATGCGTTATGCGTTATGTGTTATGCGTTATGCGTTATGTGTTATGCGTTGTGCTTTACGGGTTATGCGATATGCGTTATGCGTTATGACTTTTTCATTGCACGTTATGCGTTATGCGATATGCGTTATGCGTTATGCGTTATGCGTTATGCGTTATGCGTTATGCGTTATGCGTTATGCGTTATGCGTTATGCGTTATGCGTTATGCGTTATGCGTTATGCGTTATGCGTTATGCGTTATGCGTTATGCGTTATGCGTTATGCGTTATGCGTTATGCGTTATGCGTTATGCGTTATGCGTTATGCGTTACGCGTTATGCGTTACGCGTTACGCGTTATGCGTTATGCGTTATGCGTTATGCGTTATGCGTTATGCGTTATGCGTTATGTGTTATTCGTTAAGCATTATGACTTTTTCATTGAGCGTTATGCGTTATGACTTTTCCATTGAGCGTTATGCGTTATTCGTTATGGGTTATGCGTTATGCGTTATGGGTTATGCGTTATGCGTTATGCGTTATGCGTTATGCGTTATGCATTATGCGTTATGCGTTATCCGTTATGCGTTATGCGTTATGCGTTATGCGATATGCGTCATGCGTTAAGCGTTATGCGTTATGCATTATGCGTTATCCGTTATGCGTTATGCGTTATGCGTAATGCTTTATGAGTAATGTGTCATGCGTTATGCGTTATGCATTATGCGTTATGCGTTATGCGTTATGCGTTACGCGTTATGCGTTACGCGTTATGCGTTATGCGTTATGCGTTATGCGTTATGCGTTATGCGTTATGCGTTATGCGTTATGCGTTAAGCGTTATACGTTATGCGTTATGCGTTATGTGTTATGCGTTATGCGTTATGTGTTATGCGTTGTGCTTTACGGGTTATGCGATATGCGTTATGCGTTATGACTTTTTCATTGAACGTTATGCGTTATGCGATATGCGTTATGCGTTATGCGTTATGCGTTATGCGTTATGCGTTATGCGTTATGCGTTATGCGTTATGCGTTATGCGTTATGCGTTATGCGTTATGCGTTACGCGTTATGCGTTACGCGTTATGCGTTATGCGTTATGCGTTATGCGTTATGCGTTATGCGTTATGTGTTATGCGTTATGCGTAATGCGTTATGAGTAATGTGTCATGCGTTATGCGTTATGCGTTATGCGTTATGCATTATGCGTTATCCGTTATGCGTTATGCGTTATGGGTTATGCGTTATGCGTTATGCGTTATGCGTTATGCATTATGCGTTATGCGTTATCCGTTATGCGTTATGCGTTATGCGTTATGCGATATGCGTCATGCGTTAAGCGTTATGCGTTATGCATTATGCGTTATCCGTTATGCGTTATGCGTTATGCGTAATGCTTTATGAGTAATGTGTCATGCGTTATGCGTTATGCGTTATGCGTTATGCGTTATGCGTTATGCGTTACGCGTTATGCGTTACGCGTTATGCGTTATGCGTTATGCGTTATGCGTTATGCGTTATGCGTTATGCGTTATGCGTTATGCGTTAAGCGTTATACGTTATGCGTTATGCGTTATGTGTTATGCGTTATGCGTTATGTGTTATGCGTTGTGCTTTACGGGTTATGCGATATGCGTTATGCGTTATGACTTTTTCATTGAACGTTATGCGTTATGCGATATGCGTTATGCGTTATGCGTTATGCGTTATGCGTTATGCGTTATGCGTTATGCGTTATGCGTTATGCGTTATGCGTTACGCGTTATGCGTTACGCGTTATGCGTTATGCGTTATGCGTTATGCGTTATTCGTTATGCGTTATGCGTTATGCGGTATGCGTTATGCGTTATGCGTTATGCGTTATGCGATATGCGTTATGCGTTATGCGTTATGCGTTATGCGTTATGCGTTACGCGTTATGCGTTACGCGTTATGCGTTATGCGTTATGCGTTATGCGTTATGCGTTATGCGTTATGCGTTATTCGTTATGCGATATGCGTTATGCGTTATGCGTTATGCGTTATGCGTTATGCGTTATGCGTTATGCGTTAAGCATTATGACTTTTTCATTGAGCGTTATGCGTTATGACTTTTCCATTGAGCGTTATGCGTTATTCGTTATGGGTTATGCGTTATGCGTTATGGGTTATGCGTTATGCGTTATGCGTAATGCGTTATGCGTTATGCATTATGCGTTATGCGTTATCCGTTATGCGTTATGCGTTATGCGTTATGCGTTATGCGATATGCGTCATGCGTTAAGCGTTATGCGTTATGCATTATGCGTTATCCGTTATGCGTTATGCGTTATGCGTAATGCGTTATGAGTAATGTGTCATGCGTTATGCGTTATGCGTTATGCGTTATGCGTTATGCGTTATGCGTTATGCGTTATGCGTTATGCGTTATGCGTTATGCGTTATGCGTTAAGCGTTATGCGTTATGCGTTACGCGTTACGCGTTATGCGTTATGCGTTATGCGTTATGCGTTATGCGTTATGCGTTATGCGTTATGCGTTATGCGTTATGTGTTATGCGTTATGCGTTAAGCGTTATACGTTATGCGTTATGCGTTATGTGTTATGCGTTATGCGTTATGTGTTATGCGTTGTGCTTTACGGGTTATGCGATATGCGTTATGCGTTATGACTTTTTCATTGAACGTTATGCGTTATGCGATATGCGTTATGCGTTATGCGTTATGCGTTATGCGTTATGCGTTATGCGTTATGCGTTATGCGTTATGCGTTATGCGTTACGCGTTATGCGTTATGCGTTATGCGTTATGCGTTATGCGTTATGCGTTATGCGTTATGCGTTATGCGTTATGCGTTATGCGTTATGCGTTATGCGTTAAGCATTATGACTTTTTCATTGAGCGTTATGCGTTATGACTTTTCCATTGAGCGTTATGCGTTATTCGTTATGGGTTATACGTTATGCGTTATGGGTTATGCGTTATGCGTTATGCGTTATGCGTTATGCGTTATGCATTATGCGTTATGCGTTATCCGTTATGCGTTATGCGTTATGCGTTATGCGTTATGCGATATGCGTCATGCGTTAAGCGTTATGCGTTATGCATTATGCGTTATCCGTTATGCGTTATGAGTAATGTGTCATGCGTTATGCGTTATGCGTTATGCGTTATGCGTTACGCGTTATGCGTTACGCGTTATGCGTTATGCGTTATGCGTTATGCGTTATGCGTTATGCGTTATGCGTTATGCGTTATGCGTTATGCGTTATGCGTTATGCGTTATGCGTTATGCGTTATGCGTTATGCGTTATCCGTTATGCGTTATGCGTAATGCGTAATGCGTTATGAGTAATGTGTCATGCGTTATGCGTTATGCGTTATGCGTTATGCGTTATGCGTTATGCGTTATGCGTTATGCGTTATGCGTTATGCGTTATGCGTTATGCGTTATGCGTTATGCGTTACGCGTTACGCGTTATGCGTTATGCGTTATGCGTTATGCGTTATGCGTTATGCGTTATGCGTTATGCGTTATGCGTTATGTGTTATGCGTTATGCGTTAAGCGTTATACGTTATGCGTTATGCGTTATGCGTTATGCGTTATGCGTTATGCGTTATGCGTTATGCGTTATGCGATGTGCGTTATGCGTTATTCGTTATGCGTTATGCGTTATGCGTTATGCGTTATGCGTTATGCGTTATGCGTTATGCGTTATGCGTTATGCGTTATGCGTTATGCGTTATGCGTTAAGCATTATGACTTTTTCATTGAGCGTTATGCGTTATGACTTTTCCATTGAGCGTTATGCGTTATTCGTTATGGGTTATGCGTTATGCGTTATGGGTTATGCGTTATGCGTTATGCGTTATGCGTTATGCGTTATGCGTTATGCATTATGCGTTTGCGTTATCCGTTATGCGTTATGCGTTATGCGTTATGCGTTATGCGATATGCGTCATGCGTTAAGCGTTATGCGTTATGCATTATGCGTTATCCGTTATGCGTTATGCGTAATGCGTAATGCGTTATGAGTAATGTGTCATGCGTTATGCGTTATGCGTTATGCGTTATGCGTTATGCGTTATGCGTTATGCGTTATGCGTTATGCGTTATGCGTTATGCGTTATGCGTTATGCGTTATGCGTTATGCGTTACGCGTTACGCGTTATGCGTTATGCGTTATGCGTTATGCGTTATGCGTTATGCGTTATGCGTTATGCGTTATGCGTTATGCGTTATGCGTTATGTGTTATGCGTTATGCGTTAAGCGTTATACGTTATGCGTTATGCGTTATGCGTTATGTGTTATGCGTTATGCGTTATGTGTTATGCGTTGTGCTTTACGGGTTATGCGATATGCGTTATGCGTTATGACTTTTTCATTGCACGTTATGCGTTATGCGATATGCGTTATGCGTTATGCGTTATGCGTTATGCGTTATGCGTTATGCGTTATGCGTTATGCGTTATGCGTTATGCGTTATGCGTTATGCGTTATGCGTTATGCGTTATGCGTTATGCGTTATGCGTTATGCGTTATGCGTTATGCGTTATGCGTTATGCGTTATGCGTTACGCGTTATGCGTTACGCGTTACGCGTTATGCGTTATGCGTTATGCGTTATGCGTTATGCGTTATGCGTTATTCGTTATGCGTTATGCGTTATGCGTTATGCGTTATGCGTTATGCGTTATGCGTTATGCGATGTGCGATGTGCGTTATGCGTTATGCGTTATGCGTTATGCGTTATGCGTTATGCGTTATGCGTTATGCGTTATGCGTTATGCGTTATGCCTTAAGCATTATGACTTTTTCATTGAGCGTTATGCGTTATGACTTTTCCATTGAGCGTTATGCGTTATTCGTTATGGGTTATGCGTTATGCGTTATGGGTTATGCGTTATGCGTTATGCGTTAGGCGTTATGCGTTATGCGTTATGCGTTATGCGTTATGCGTTATGCGTTATGCGTTATCCGTTATGCGTTATGCGTTATGCGTTATGCGATATGCGTCATGCGTTAAGCGTTATGCGTTATGCATTATGCGTTATCCGTTATGCGTTATGCGTTATGCGTAATGCGTTATGAGTAATGTGTCATGCGTTATGCGTTATGCGTTATTCGTTAAGCGTTATGCTTTATGCGTTATGCGTTATGCGTTATGCGTTATGCGTTATGCGTTATGCGTTATGCGTTATGCGTCATGCGTCATGCGTAATGCGTTATGCGTTATGCGTTATGCGTTATGCGTTATGCGTTACGCGTTACGCGTTATGCGTTATGCGTTATGCGTTATGCGTTATGCGTTATGCGTTATGCGTTATGCGTTATGCGTTATGCGTTATGCGTTATGCGTTATGCGTTATGCGTTATGCGTTATGCGTTATGCGTTATGCGTTATGCGTTATGCGTTATGCGTTATGCGTTATGCGTTATGCGTTATGCGTTATGCGTTATGCGTTATGCGTTATGCGTTATGCGTTATGCGTTATGCGTTATGCGTTATGCGTTATGCGTTATGCGTTATGCGTTATGCGTTATGCGTTATGCGTTATGCGTTATGCGTTATGCGTTATGCGTTATGCGATATGCGTTATGCGTTATGCGTCATGCGTTATGCGTTATGCGTTATGCGTTATGCGTTATGCGTTATGCGTTATGCGTTATGCGTTATGCGTTATGCGTTATGCGTTATGCGTTATGCGTTATGCGTTATGCGTTATGCGTTATGCGTTATGCGTTATGCGTTATGCGTTATGCGTTATGCGTTATGCGTTATGCGTTATGCGTTATGCGTTATGCGTTATGTGTTATGCGTTGTGCTTTACGGGTTATGCGATATGCGTTATGCGTTATGACTTTTTCATTGAGCGTTATGCGTTATGCGTAATGCGTTATGCATTATGCGTTATGCGTTATGCGTAATGCGTTATGAGTAATGTGTCATGCGTTATGCGTTATGGACTATGCTTTATGCGTTATGCGTTATGGGTTATCCGTTATGCGTCATGCGTTATGCGTTATTCGTTATGCGTTATGCGTTATGCGTTATGCGTTATGCGTTATGCGTTATGCGTTATGCGTTATGCGTTATGCGTTATGCGATATGCGTTATGCGTTATGCGTTATGCGTTATGCGTTATGTGTTACGCGTTATGCGTTACGCGTTATGCGTTATGCGTTATGCGTTATGCGTTATGCGTTATGCGTTATTCGTTATGCGTTATGCGTTATGCGTTATGCGTTATGCGTTATGCGATGTGCGTTATGCGTTATGCGTTATGCGTTATGCGTTATGCGTTATGCGTTATGCGTTATGCGTTATGCGTTATGCGTTATGCGTTATGCGTTATGCGTTAAGCATTATGACTTTTTCATTGAGCGTTATGCGTTATGACTTTTCCATTGAGCGTTATGCGTTATTCGTTATGGGTTATGCGTTATGCGTTATGGGTTATGCGTTATGCGTTATGCGTTATGCGTTATGCATTATGCGTTATGCGTTATCCGTTATGCGTTATGCGTTATGCGTTATGCGATATGCGTCATGCGTTAAGCGTTATGCGTTATGCATTATGCGTTATCCGTTATGCGTTATGCGTTATGCGTAATGCGTTATGAGTAATGTGTCATGCGTTATGCGTTATGCGTTATGCGTTATGCGTTACGCGTTATGCGTTACGCGTTATGCGTTATGCGTTATGCGTTATGCGTTATGCGTTATGCGTTATGCGTTATGCGTTATGCGTTATGCGTTATGCGTTATGCGTTATGCGTTATGCGTTATGCGTTATGCGTTATGCGTTATGCGTTATGCGTTATGCGTTATGCGTTATGCGTTATGCGTTATGCGTTATGCGTTATGCGTTATGCGTTATGCGTTATGCGTTATGCGTTATGCGTTATGCGTTATGCGTTATGCGTTATGCGTTATGCGTTATGCGTTACGCGTTATGCGTTACGCGTTACGCGTTATGCGTTATGCGTTATGCGTTATGCGTTATGCGTTATGCGTTATTCGTTATGCGTTATGCGTTATGCGTTATGCGTTATGCGTTATGCGATGTGCGATGTGCGTTATGCGTTATGCGTTATGCGTTATGCGTTATGCGTTATGCGTTATGCGTTATGCGTTATGCGTTATGCGTTATGCGTTATGCGTTATGCGTTATGCGTTATGCGTTATGCGTTAAGCATTATGACTTTTTCATTGAGCGTTATGCGTTATGACTTTTCCATTGAGCGTTATGCGTTATTCGTTATGGGTTATGCGTTATGCGTTATGGGTTATGCGTTATGCGTTATGCGTTATGCGTTAGGCGTTATGCGTTATGCGTTATGCGTTATGCGTTATGCGTTATGCGTTATGCGTTATCCGTTATGCGTTATGCGTTATGCGTTATGCGTTATGCGATATGCGTCATGCGTTAAGCGTTATGCGTTATGCATTATGCGTTATCCGTTATGCGTTATGCGTTATGCGTAATGCGTTATGAGTAATGTGTCATGCGTTATGCGTTATGCGTTATTCGTTAAGCGTTATGCTTTATGCGTTATGCGTTATGCGTTATGCGTTATGCGTTATGCGTTATGCGTTATGCGTTATGCGTTATGCGTCATGCGTCATGCGTAATGCGTTATGCGTTATGCGTTATGCGTTATGCGTTATGCGTTATGCGTTATGCGTTATGCGTTATGCGTTATGCGTTATGCGTTATGCGTTATGCGTTATCCGTTATGCGTTACGCGTTACGCGTTACGCGTTACGCGTTATGCGTTATGCGTTATGCGTTATGCGTTATGCGTTATGCGTTATGCGTTATGCGTTATGCGTTATGCGTTATGCGTTATGCGTTATGCGTTATGCGTTATGCGTTATGCGTTATGCGTTATGCGTTATGCGTTATGCGTTATGCGTTATGCGTTATGCGTTATGCGTTATGCGTTATGCGTTATGCGTTATGCGTTATGCGTTATGCGTTATGCGTTATGCGTTATGCGTTATGCGTTATGCGTTATGCGTTATGCGTTATGCGTTATGCGTTATGCGTTATGCGTTATGCGTTATGCGTTATGCGTTATGCGTTATGCGTTATGCGTTACGCGTTACGCGTTATGCGTTATGCGTTATGCGTTATGCGTTATGCGTTATGCGTTATGCGTTATGCGTTATGCGTTATGCGTTATGTGTTATGCGTTATGCGTTAAGCGTTATACGTTATGCGTTATGCGTTATGCGTTATGTGTTATGCGTTATGCGTTATGTGTTATGCGTTGTGCTTTACGGGTTATGCGATATGCGTTATGCGTTATGACTTTTTCATTGCACGTTATGCGTTATGCGATATGCGTTATGCGTTATGCGTTATGCGTTATGCGTTATGCGTTATGCGTTATGCGTTATGCGTTATGCGTTATGCGTTATGCGTTATGCGTTATGCGTTATGCGTTATGCGTTATGCGTTATGCGTTATGCGTTATGCGTTATGCGTTATGCGTTATGCGTTATGCGTTATGCGTTATGCGTTATGCGTTATGCGTTATGCGTTACGCGTTATGCGTTACGCGTTACGCGTTATGCGTTATGCGTTATGCGTTATGCGTTATGCGTTATGCGTTATGCGTTATTCGTTATGCGTTATGCGTTATGCGTTATGCGTTATGCGTTATGCGTTATGCGATGTGCGATGTGCGTTATGCGTTATGCGTTATGCGTTATGCGTTATGCGTTATGCGTTATGCGTTATGCGTTATGCGTTATGCGTTATGCGTTAAGCATTATGACTTTTTCATTGAGCGTTATGCGTTATGACTTTTCCATTGAGCGTTATGCGTTATTCGTTATGGGTTATGCGTTATGCGTTATGGGTTATGCGTTATGCGTTATGCGTTAGGCGTTATGCGTTATGCGTTATGCGTTATGCGTTATGCGTTATGCGTTATGCGTTATCCGTTATGCGTTATGCGTTATGCGTTATGCGATATGCGTCATGCGTTAAGCGTTATGCGTTATGCATTATGCGTTATCCGTTATGCGTTATGCGTTATGCGTAATGCGTTATGAGTAATGTGTCATGCGTTATGCGTTATGCGTTATTCGTTAAGCGTTATGCTTTATGCGTTATGCGTTATGCGTTATGCGTTATGCGTTATGCGTTATGCGTTATGCGTTATGCGTCATGCGTCATGCGTAATGCGTTATGCGTTATGCGTTATGCGTTATGCGTTATGCGTTACGCGTTACGCGTTACGCGTTATGCGTTATGCGTTATGCGTTATGCGTTATGCGTTATGCGTTATGCGTTATGCGTTATGCGTTATGCGTTATGCGTTATGCGTTATGCGTTATGCGTTATGCGTTATGCGTTATGCGTTATGCGTTATGCGTTATGCGTTATGCGTTATGCGTTATGCGTTATGCGTTATGCGTTATGCGTTATGCGTTATGCGTTATGCGTTATGCGTTATGCGTTATGCGTTATGCGTTATGCGTTATGCGTTATGCGTTATGCGTTATGCGTTATGCGTTATGCGTTATGCGTTATGCGTTATGCGTTATGCGTTATGCGTTATGCGTTATGCGTTATGCGTTATGCGTTATGCGTTATGCGTTATGCGTTATGCGTTATGCGTTATGCGTTATGCGTTATGCGATATGCGTTATGCGTTATGCGTCATGCGTTATGCGTTATGCGTTATGCGTTATGCGTTATGCGTTATGCGTTATGCGTTATGCGTTATGCGTTATGCGTTATGCGTTATGCGTTATGCGTTATGCGTTATGCGTTATGCGTTATGCGTTATGCGTTATGCGTTATGCGTTATGCGTTATGCGTTATGCGTTATGCGTTATGCGTTATGCGTTATGCGTTATGCGTTATGTGTTATGCGTTGTGCTTTACGGGTTATGCGATATGCGTTATGCGTTATGACTTTTTCATTGAGCGTTATGCGTTATGCGTAATGCGTTATGCATTATGCGTTATGCGTTATGCGTAATGCGTTATGAGTAATGTGTCATGCGTTATGCGTTATGGACTATGCTTTATGCGTTATGCGTTATGGGTTATCCGTTATGCGTCATGCGTTATGCGTTATTCGTTATGCGTTATGCGTTATGCGTTATGCGTTATGCGTTATGCGTTATGCCTTATGCGTTATGCGTTATGCGATATGCGTTATGCGTTATGCGTTATGCGTTATGCGTTATGTGTTACGCGTTATGCGTTACGCGTTATGCGTTATGCGTTATGCGTTATGCGTTATGCGTTATGCGTTATTCGTTATGCGTTATGCGTTATGCGTTATGCGTTATGCGTTATGCGATGTGCGTTATGCGTTATGCGTTATGCGTTATGCGTTATGCGTTATGCGTTATGCGTTATGCGTTATGCGTTATGCGTTATGCGTTATGCGTTATGCGTTATGCGTTATGCGTTATGCGTTAAGCATTATGACTTTTTCATTGAGCGTTATGCGTTATGACTTTTCCATTGAGCGTTATGCGTTATTCGTTATGGGTTATGCGTTATGCGTTATGGGTTATGCGTTATGCGTTATGCGTTATGCGTTATGCATTATGCGTTATGCGTTATCCGTTATGCGTTATGCGTTATGCGTTATGCGATATGCGTCATGCGTTAAGCGTTATGCGTTATGCATTATGCGTTATCCGTTATGCGTTATGCGTTATGCGTAATGCGTTATGAGTAATGTGTCATGCGTTATGCGTTATGCGTTATGCGTTATGCGTTACGCGTTATGCGTTACGCGTTATGCGTTATGCGTTATGCGTTATGCGTTATGCGTTATGCGTTATGCGTTATGCGTTATGCGTTATGCGTTATGCGTTATGCGTTATGCGTTATGCGTTATGCGTTATGCGTTATGCGTTATGCGTTATGCGTTATGCGTTATGCGTTATGCGTTATGCGTTATGCGTTATGCGTTATGCGTTATGCGTTATGCGTTATGCGTTATGCGTTATGCGTTACGCGTTATGCGTTACGCGTTATGCGTTACGCGTTACGCGTTATGCGTTATGCGTTATGCGTTATGCGTTATGCGTTATGCGTTATTCGTTATGCGTTATGCGTTATGCGTTATGCGTTATGCGTTATGCGTTATGCGATGTGCGATGTGCGTTATGCGTTATGCGTTATGCGTTATGCGTTATGCGTTATGCGTTATGCGTTATGCGTTATGCGTTATGCGTTATGCGTTATGCGTTATGCGTTATGCGTTATGCGTTATGCGTTATGCGTTAAGCATTATGACTTTTTCATTGAGCGTTATGCGTTATGACTTTTCCATTGAGCGTTATGCGTTATTCGTTATGGGTTATGCGTTATGCGTTATGGGTTATGCGTTATGCGTTATGCGTTATGCGTTAGGCGTTATGCGTTATGCGTTATGCGTTATGCGTTATGCGTTATGCGTTATGCGTTATCCGTTATGCGTTATGCGTTATGCGTTATGCGTTATGCGATATGCGTCATGCGTTAAGCGTTATGCGTTATGCATTATGCGTTATCCGTTATGCGTTATGCGTTATGCGTAATGCGTTATGAGTAATGTGTCATGCGTTATGCGTTATGCGTTATTCGTTAAGCGTTATGCTTTATGCGTTATGCGTTATGCGTTATGCGTTATGCGTTATGCGTTATGCGTTAAGCATTATGACTTTTTCATTGAGCGTTATGCGTTATGACTTTTCCATTGAGCGTTATGCGTTATTCGTTATGGGTTATGCGTTATGCGTTATGGGTTATGCGTTATGCGTTATGCGTTAGGCGTTATGCGTTATGCGTTATGCGTTATGCGTTATGCGTTATGCGTTATGCGTTATCCGTTATGCGTTATGCGTTATGCGTTATGCGATATGCGTCATGCGTTAAGCGTTATGCGTTATGCATTATGCGTTATCCGTTATGCGTTATGCGTTATGCGTAATGCGTTATGAGTAATGTGTCATGCGTTATGCGTTATGCGTTATTCGTTAAGCGTTATGCTTTATGCGTTATGCGTTATGCGTTATGCGTTATGCGTTATGCGTTATGCGTTATGCGTTATGCGTCATGCGTCATGCGTAATGCGTTATGCGTTATGCGTTATGCGTTATGCGTTATGCGTTACGCGTTACGCGTTACGCGTTACGCGTTACGCGTTATGCGTTATGCGTTATGCGTTATGCGTTATGCGTTATGCGTTATGCGTTATGCGTTATGCGTTATGCGTTATGCGTTATGCGTTATGCGTTATGCGTTATGCGTTATGCGTTATGCGTTATGCGTTATGCGTTATGCGTTATGCGTTATGCGTTATGCGTTATGCGTTATGCGTTATGCGTTATGCGTTATGCGTTATGCGTTATGCGTTATGCGTTATGCGTTATGCGTTATGCGTTATGCGTTATGCGTTATGCGTTATGCGTTATGCGTTATGCGTTATGCGTTATGCGTTATGCGTTATGCGTTATGCGTTATGCGTTATGCGTTATGCGATATGCGTTATGCGTTATGCGTCATGCGTTATGCGTTATGCGTTATGCGTTATGCGTTATGCGTTATGCGTTATGCGTTATGCGTTATGCGTTATGCGTTATGCGTTATGCGTTATGCGTTATGCGTTATGCGTTATGCGTTATGCGTTATGCGTTATGCGTTATGCGTTATGCGTTATGCGTTATGCGTTATGCGTTATGCGTTATGCGTTATGCGTTATGCGTTATGCGTTATGCGTTATGCGTTATGCGTTATGTGTTATGCGTTGTGCTTTACGGGTTATGCGATATGCGTTATGCGTTATGACTTTTTCATTGAGCGTTATGCGTTATGCGTAATGCGTTATGCATTATGCGTTATGCGTTATGCGTAATGCGTTATGAGTAATGTGTCATGCGTTATGCGTTATGGACTATGCTTTATGCGTTATGCGTTATGGGTTATCCGTTATGCGTCATGCGTTATGCGTTATTCGTTATGCGTTATGCGTTATGCGTTATGCGTTATGCGTTATGCGTTATGCCTTATGCGTTATGCGTTATGCGATATGCGTTATGCGTTATGCGTTATGCGTTATGCGTTATGTGTTACGCGTTATGCGTTACGCGTTATGCGTTATGCGTTATGCGTTATGCGTTATGCGTTATGCGTTATTCGTTATGCGTTATGCGTTATGCGTTATGCGTTATGCGTTATGCGATGTGCGTTATGCGTTATGCGTTATGCGTTATGCGTTATGCGTTATGCGTTATGCGTTATGCGTTATGCGTTATGCGTTATGCGTTATGCGTTATGCGTTATGCGTTATGCGTTATGCGTTAAGCATTATGACTTTTTCATTGAGCGTTATGCGTTATGACTTTTCCATTGAGCGTTATGCGTTATTCGTTATGGGTTATGCGTTATGCGTTATGGGTTATGCGTTATGCGTTATGCGTTATGCGTTATGCATTATGCGTTATGCGTTATCCGTTATGCGTTATGCGTTATGCGTTATGCGATATGCGTCATGCGTTAAGCGTTATGCGTTATGCATTATGCGTTATCCGTTATGCGTTATGCGTTATGCGTAATGCGTTATGAGTAATGTGTCATGCGTTATGCGTTATGCGTTATGCGTTATGCGTTACGCGTTATGCGTTACGCGTTATGCGTTATGCGTTATGCGTTATGCGTTATGCGTTATGCGTTATGCGTTATGCGTTATGCGTTATGCGTTATGCGTTATGCGTTATGCGTTATGCGTTATGCGTTATGCGTTATGCGTTATGCGTTATGCGTTATGCGTTATGCGTTATGCGTTATGCGTTATGCGTTATGCGTTATGCGTTATGCGTTATGCGTTATGCGTTATGCGTTATGCGTTATGCGTTATGCGTTACGCGTTATGCGTTACGCGTTACGCGTTACGCGTTATGCGTTATGCGTTATGCGTTATGCGTTATGCGTTATTCGTTATGCGTTATGCGTTATGCGTTATGCGTTATGCGTTATGCGATGTGCGATGTGCGTTATGCGTTATGCGTTATGCGTTATGCGTTATGCGTTATGCGTTATGCGTTATGCGTTATGCGTTATGCGTTATGCGTTATGCGTTATGCGTTATGCGTTATGCGTTATGCGTTAAGCATTATGACTTTTTCATTGAGCGTTATGCGTTATGACTTTTCCATTGAGCGTTATGCGTTATTCGTTATGGGTTATGCGTTATGCGTTATGGGTTATGCGTTATGCGTTATGCGTTATGCGATATGCGTCATGCGTTAAGCGTTATGCGTTATGCATTATGCGTTATCCGTTATGCGTTATGCGTTATGCGTAATGCGTTATGAGTAATGTGTCATGCGTTATGCGTTATGCGTTATTCGTTAAGCGTTATGCTTTATGCGTTATGCGTTATGCGTTATGCGTTATGCGTTATGCGTTATGCGTTATGCGTTATGCGTTATGCGTCATGCGTCATGCGTAATGCGTTATGCGTTATGCGTTATGCGTTATGCGTTATGCGTTATGCGTTATGCGTTATGCGTTATGCGTTATGCGTTATGCGTTATGCGTTATGCGTTATCCGTTATGCGTTACGCGTTACGCGTTACGCGTTACGCGTTATGCGTTATGCGTTATGCGTTATGCGTTATGCGTTATGCGTTATGCGTTATGCGTTATGCGTTATGCGTTATGCGTTATGCGTTATGCGTTATGCGTTATGCGTTATGCGTTATGCGTTATGCGTTATGCGTTATGCGTTATGCGTTATGCGTTATGCGTTATGCGTTATGCGTTATGCGTTATGCGTTATGCGTTATGCGTTATGCGTTATGCGTTATGCGTTATGCGTTATGCGTTATGCGTTATGCGTTATGCGTTATGCGTTATGCGTTATGCGTTATGCGTTATGCGTTATGCGTTATGCGTTATGCGTTATGCGTTATGCGTTATGCGTTATGCGTTATATGTTATGCGTTATGCGTTATGCGTTATGCGTTATGCGTTATGCGTTATGCGTTATGCGATATGCGTTATGCGTTATGCGTCATGCGTCATGCGTTATGCGTTATGCGTTATGCGTTATGCGTTATGCGTTATGCGTTATGCGTTATGCGTTATGCGTTATGCGTTATGCGTTATGCGTTATGCGTTATGCGTTATGCGTTATGCGTTATGCGTTATGCGTTATGCGTTATGCGTTATGCGTTATGCGTTATGCGTTATGCGTTATGCGTTATGCGTTATGCGTTATGCGTTATGCGTTATGCGTTATGCGTTATGCGTTATGCGTTATGCGTTATGCGTTATGCGTTATGCGTTATGCGTTATGCGTTATGCGTTATGCGTTATGCGTTATGCGTTATGCGTTATGCGTTATGCGTTATGCGTTATGCGTTATGCGTTATGCGTTATGCGTTATGCGTTATGTGTTATGCGTTGTGCTTTACGGGTTATGCGATATGCGTTATGCGTTATGACTTTTTCATTGAGCGTTATGCGTTATGCGTAATGCGTTATGCATTATGCGTTATGCGTTATGCGTAATGCGTTATGAGTAATGTGTCATGCGTTATGCGTTATGGACTATGCTTTATGCGTTATGCGTTATGGGTTATCCGTTATGCGTCATGCGTTATGCGTTATTCGTTATGCGTTATGCGTTATGCGTTATGCGTTATGCGTTATGCGTTATGCGTTATGCGATATGCGTTATGCGTTATGCGTTATGCGTTATGCGTTATGTGTTACGCGTTATGCGTTACGCGTTATGCGTTATGCGTTATGCGTTATGCGTTATGCGTTATGCGTTATGCGTTATGCGTTATGCGTTATGCGTTATGCGTTATGCGATGTGCGTTATGCGTTATGCGTTATGCGTTATGCGTTATGCGTTATGCGTTATGCGTTATGCGTTATGCGTTATGCGTTATGCGTTATGCGTTATGCGTTATGCGTTATGCGTTATGCGTTATGCGTTATGTGTTATGCGTTATGCGTTAAGCGTTATACGTTATGCGTTATGCGTTATGCGTTATGTGTTATGCGTTATGCGTTATGTGTTATGCGTTGTGCTTTACGGGTTATGCGATATGCGTTATGCGTTATGACTTTTTCATTGCACGTTATGCGTTATGCGATATGCGTTATGCGTTATGCGTTATGCGTTATGCGTTATGCGTTATGCGTTATGCGTTATGCGTTATGCGTTATGCGTTATGCGTTATGCGTTATGCGTTATGCGTTATGCGTTATGCGTTATGCGTTATGCGTTATGCGTTATGCGTTATGCGTTATGCGTTATGCGTTATGCGTTATGCGTTATGCGTTACGCGTTATGCGTTACGCGTTACGCGTTATGCGTTATGCGTTATGCGTTATGCGTTATGCGTTATTCGTTATGCGTTATGCGTTATGCGTTATGCGTTATGCGTTATGCGATGTGCGATGTGCGTTATGCGTTATGCGTTATGCGTTATGCGTTATGCGTTATGCGTTATGCGTTATGCGTTATGCGTTAAGCATTATGACTTTTTCATTGAGCGTTATGCGTTATGACTTTTCCATTGAGCGTTATGCGTTATTCGTTATGGGTTATGCGTTATGCGTTATGGGTTATGCGTTATGCGTTATGCGTTATGCGTTAGGCGTTATGCGTTATGCGTTATGCGTTATGCGTTATGCGTTATGCGTTATGCGTTATCCGTTATGCGTTATGCGTTATGCGTTATGCGATATGCGTCATGCGTTAAGCGTTATGCGTTATGCATTATGCGTTATCCGTTATGCGTTATGCGTTATGCGTAATGCGTTATGAGTAATGTGTCATGCGTTATGCGTTATGCGTTATTCGTTAAGCGTTATGCTTTATGCGTTATGCGTTATGCGTTATGCGTTATGCGTTATGCGTTATGCGTTATGCGTTATGCGTCATGCGTCATGCGTAATGCGTTATGCGTTATGCGTTATGCGTTATGCGTTATGCGTTATGCGTTATGCGTTATGCGTTATGCGTTATGCGTTATGCGTTATGCGTTATCCGTTATGCGTTACGCGTTACGCGTTATGCGTTATGCGTTATGCGTTATGCGTTATGCGTTATGCGTTATGCGTTATGCGTTATGCGTTATGCGTTATGCGTTATGCGTTATGCGTTATGCGTTATGCGTTATGCGTTATGCGTTATGCGTTATGCGTTATGCGTTATGCGTTATGCGTTATGCGTTATGCGTTATGCGTTATGCGTTATGTGTTACGCGTTATGTGTTACGCGTTATGCGTTACGCGTTATGCGTTATGCGTTATGCGTTATGCGTTATGCGTTATGCGTTATTCGTTATGCGTTATGCGTTATGCGTTATGCGTTATGCGTTATGCGATGTGCGTTATGCGTTATGCGTTATGCGTTATGCGTTATGCGTTATGCGTTATGCGTTATGCGTTATGCGTTATGCGTTATGCGTTATGCGTTATGCGTTATGCGTTATGCGTTATGCGTTATGTGTTATGCGTTATGCGTTAAGCGTTATACGTTATGCGTTATGCGTTATGCGTTATGTGTTATGCGTTATGCGTTATGTGTTATGCGTTGTGCTTTACGGGTTATGCGATATGCGTTATGCGTTATGACTTTTTCATTGCACGTTATGCGTTATGCGATATGCGTTATGCGTTATGCGTTATGCGTTATGCGTTATGCGTTATGCGTTATGCGTTATGCGTTATGCGTTATGCGTTATGCGTTATGCGTTATGCGTTATGCGTTATGCGTTATGCGTTATGCGTTATGCGTTATGCGTTATGCGTTATGCGTTATGCGTTATGCGTTATGCGTTATGCGTTATGCGTTATGCGTTATGCGTTATGCGTTACGCGTTATGCGTTACGCGTTACGCGTTATGCGTTATGCGTTATGCGTTATGCGTTATGCGTTATTCGTTATGCGTTATGCGTTATGCGTTATGCGTTATGCGTTATGCGATGTGCGATGTGCGTTATGCGTTATGCGTTATGCGTTATGCGTTATGCGTTATGCGTTATGCGTTATGCGTTATGCGTTAAGCATTATGACTTTTTCATTGAGCGTTATGCGTTATGACTTTTCCATTGAGCGTTATGCGTTATTCGTTATGGGTTATGCGTTATGCGTTATGGGTTATGCGTTATGCGTTATGCGTTATGCGTTAGGCGTTATGCGTTATGCGTTATGCGTTATGCGTTATGCGTTATGCGTTATGCGTTATCCGTTATGCGTTATGCGTTATGCGTTATGCGATATGCGTCATGCGTTAAGCGTTATGCGTTATGCATTATGCGTTATCCGTTATGCGTTATGCGTTATGCGTAATGCGTTATGAGTAATGTGTCATGCGTTATGCGTTATGCGTTATTCGTTAAGCGTTATGCTTTATGCGTTATGCGTTATGCGTTATGCGTTATGCGTTATGCGTTATGCGTTATGCGTTATGCGTCATGCGTCATGCGTAATGCGTTATGCGTTATGCGTTATGCGTTATGCGTTATGCGTTATTCGTTATGCGTTATGCGTTATGCGTTATGCGTTATGCGTTATGCGATGTGCGTTATGCGTTATGCGTTATGCGTTATGCGTTATGCGTTATCCGTTATGCGTTACGCGTTACGCGTTATGCGTTATGCGTTATGCGTTATGCGTTATGCGTTATGCGTTATGCGTTATGCGTTATGCGTTATGCGTTATGCGTTATGCGTTATGCGTTATGCGTTATGCGTTATGCGTTATGCGTTATGCGTTATGCGTTATGCGTTATGCGTTATGCGTTATGCGTTATGCGTTATGCGTTATGTGTTACGCGTTATGCGTTACGCGTTATGCGTTATGCGTTATGCGTTATGCGTTATGCGTTATGCGTTATTCGTTATGCGTTATGCGTTATGCGTTATGCGTTATGCGTTATGCGATGTGCGTTATGCGTTATGCGTTATGCGTTATGCGTTATGCGTTATGCGTTATGCGTTATGCGTTATGCGTTATGCGTTATGCGTTATGCGTTATGCGTTATGCGTTATGCGTTATGCGTTATGTGTTATGCGTTATGCGTTAAGCGTTATACGTTATGCGTTATGCGTTATGCGTTATGTGTTATGCGTTATGCGTTATGTGTTATGCGTTGTGCTTTACGGGTTATGCGATATGCGTTATGCGTTATGACTTTTTCATTGCACGTTATGCGTTATGCGATATGCGTTATGCGTTATGCGTTATGCGTTATGCGTTATGCGTTATGCGTTATGCGTTATGCGTTATGCGTTATGCGTTATGCGTTATGCGTTATGCGTTATGCGTTATGCGTTATGCGTTATGCGTTATGCGTTATGCGTTATGCGTTATGCGTTATGCGTTATGCGTTATGCGTTATGCGTTATGCGTTATGCGTTATGCGTTATGCGTTACGCGTTATGCGTTACGCGTTACGCGTTATGCGTTATGCGTTATGCGTTATGCGTTATGCGTTATTCGTTATGCGTTATGCGTTATGCGTTATGCGTTATGCGTTATGCGATGTGCGATGTGCGTTATGCGTTATGCGTTATGCGTTATGCGTTATGCGTTATGCGTTATGCGTTATGCGTTATGCGTTAAGCATTATGACTTTTTCATTGAGCGTTATGCGTTATGACTTTTCCATTGAGCGTTATGCGTTATTCGTTATGGGTTATGCGTTATGCGTTATGGGTTATGCGTTATGCGTTATGCGTTATGCGTTAGGCGTTATGCGTTATGCGTTATGCGTTATGCGTTATGCGTTATGCGTTATGCGTTATCCGTTATGCGTTATGCGTTATGCGTTATGCGATATGCGTCATGCGTTAAGCGTTATGCGTTATGCATTATGCGTTATCCGTTATGCGTTATGCGTTATGCGTAATGCGTTATGAGTAATGTGTCATGCGTTATGCGTTATGCGTTATTCGTTAAGCGTTATGCTTTATGCGTTATGCGTTATGCGTTATGCGTTATGCGTTATGCGTTATGCGTTATGCGTCATGCGTCATGCGTAATGCGTTATGCGTTATGCGTTATGCGTTATGCGTTATGCGTTATGCGTTATGCGTTATGCGTTATGCGTTATGCGTTATGCGTTATGCGTTATGCGTTATCCGTTATGCGTTACGCGTTACGCGTTATGCGTTATGCGTTATGCGTTATGCGTTATGCGTTATGCGTTATGCGTTATGCGTTATGCGTTATGCGTTATGCGTTATGCGTTATGCGTTATGCGTTATGCGTTATGCGTTATGCGTTATGCGTTATGCGTTATGCGTTATGCGTTATGCGTTATGCGTTATGCGTTATGCGTTATGCGTTATGCGTTATGCGTTATGCGTTATGCGTTATGCGTTATGCGTTATGCGTTATGCGTTATGCGTTATGCGTTATGCGTTATGCGTTATGCGTTATGCGTTATGCGTTATGCGTTATGCGTTATGCGTTATGCGTTATGCGTTATGCGTTATGCGTTATGCGTTATGCGTTATGCGTTATGCGTTATGCGTTATGCGTTATGCGTTATGCGTTATGCGTTATGCGTTATGCGTTATGCGTTATGCGTTATGCGTTATGCGTTATGCGTTATGCGTTATGCGTTATGCGTTATGCGTTATGCGTTATGCGTTATGCGTTATGCGTTATGCGTTATGCGTTATGCGTTATGCGTTATGCGTTATGCGTTATGCGTTATGCGTTATGCGTTATGCGTTATGCGTTATGCGTTATGCGTTATGTGTTATGCGTTGTGCTTTACGGGTTATGCGATATGCGTTATGCGTTATGACTTTTTCATTGAGCGTTATGCGTTATGCGTAATGCGTTATGCATTATGCGTTATGCGTTATGCGTAATGCGTTATGAGTAATGTGTCATGCGTTATGCGTTATGGACTATGCTTTATGCGTTATGCGTTATGGGTTATCCGTTATGCGTCATGCGTTATGCGTTATTCGTTATGCGTTATGCGTTATGCGTTATGCGTTATGCGTTATGCGTTATGCGTTATGCGATATGCGTTATGCGTTATGCGTTATGCGTTATACGTTACGTGTTACGCGTTATGCGTTACGCGTTATGCGTTATGCGTTATGCGTTATGCGTTATGCGTTATGCGTTATTCGTTATGCGTTATGCGTTATGCGTTATGCGTTATGCGTTATGCGTTATGCGTTATGCGATGTGCGTTATGCGTTATGCGTTATGCGTTATTCGTTATGCGTTATGCGTTATGCGTTATGCGTTATGCGTTATGCGTTATGCGTTATGCGTTATGCGTTATGCGTTATGCGTTATGCGTTATGCGTTATGCGTTATGCGTTATGCGTTATGCGTTAAGCATTATGACTTTTTCATTGAGCGTTATGCGTTATGACTTTTCCATTGAGCGTTATGCGTTATTCGTTATGGGTTATGCGTTATGCGTTATGGGTTATGCGTTATGCGTTATGCGTTATGCGTTATGCATTATGCGTTATGCGTTATCCGTTATGCGTTATGCGTTATGCGTTATGCGATATGCGTCATGCGTTAAGCGTTATGCGTTATGCATTATGCGTTATCCGTTATGCGTTATGCGTTATGCGTAATGCGTTATGAGTAATGTGTCATGCGTTATGCGTTATGCGTTATGCGTTATGCGTTACGCGTTATGCGTTACGCGTTATGCGTTATGCGTTATGCGTTATGCGTTATGCGTTATGCGTTATGCGTTATGCGTTATGCGTTATGCGTTATGCGTTATGCGTTATGCGTTATGCGTTATGCGTTATGCGTTATGCGTTATGCGTTATGCGTTATGCGTTATGCGTTATGCGTTATGCGTTATGCGTTATGCGTTATGCGTTATGCGTTATGCGTTATGCGTTATGCGTTATGCGTTATGCGTTATGCGTTATGCGTTATGCGTTATGCGTTATGCGTTATGCGTTATGCGTTATGCGTTATGCGTTATGCGTTACGCGTTACGCGTTATGCGTTATGCGTTATGCGTTATGCGTTATGCGTTATGCGTTATGCGTTATGTGTTATGCGTTATGCGTTAAGCGTTATACGTTATGCGTTATGCGTTATGTGTTATGCGTTATGCGTTATGTGTTATGCGTTGTGCTTTACGGGTTATGCGATATGCGTTATGCGTTATGACTTTTTCATTGAACGTTATGCGTTATGCGATATGCGTTATGCGTTATGCGTTATGCGTTATGCGTTATGCGTTATGCGTTATGCGTTATGCGTTATGCGTTATGCGTTATGCGTTATGCGTTATGCGTTATGCGTTACGCGTTATGCGTTACGCGTTATGCGTTATGCGTTATGCGTTATGCGTTATTCGTTATGCGTTATGCGTTATGCGTTATGCGTTATGCGTTATGCGTTATGCGATATGCGTTATGCGTTATGCGTTATGCGTTATGCGTTATGCGTTACGCGTTATGCATTCAGCCAGCACGCTATAAATATACTCGTTTTCTTCAATGAGTACGCGTTTTTAAACATTTACCTACTGATTCAGATAATCTAATAATACTGCAAGTATCTAATACCGTGCGTTATGCGTTATGCGTTATGCGTTATGCGTTATGCGTTATGCGTTATGCGTTATGCGTTATGCGTTATGCGTTATGCGTTATGCGTTATGCGTTATGCGTTATGCGATATGCGTTATGCGTTATGCGTCATGCGTTATGCGTTATGCGTTATGCGTTATGCGTTATGCGTTATGCGTTATGCGTTATGCGTTATGCGTTATGCGTTATGCGTTATGCGTTATGCGTTATGCGTTATGCGTTATGCGTTATGCGTTATGCGTTATGCGTTATGCGTTATGCGTTATGCGTTATGCGTTATGCGTTATGCGTTATGCGTTATGCGTTATGCGTTATGCGTTATGCGTTATGCGTTATGCGTTATGCGTTATGCGTTATGCGTTATGTGTTATGCGTTGTGCTTTACGGGTTATGCGATATGCGTTATGCGTTATGACTTTTTCATTGAGCGTTATGCGTTATGCGTAATGCGTTATGCATTATGCGTTATGCGTTATGCGTAATGCGTTATGAGTAATGTGTCATGCGTTATGCGTTATGGACTATGCTTTATGCGTTATGCGTTATGGGTTATCCGTTATGCGTCATGCGTTATGCGTTATTCGTTATGCGTTATGCGTTATGCGTTATGCGTTATGCGTTATGCGTTATGCGTTATGCGTTATGCGTTATGCGATATGCGTTATGCGTTATGCGTTATGCGTTATGCGTTATGTGTTACGCGTTATGCGTTACGCGTTATGCGTTATGCGTTATGCGTTATGCGTTATGCGTTATGCGTTATTCGTTATGCGTTATGCGTTATGCGTTATGCGTTATGCGTTATGCGATGTGCGTTATGCGTTATGCGTTATGCGTTATGCGTTATGCGTTATGCGTTATGCGTTATGCGTTATGCGTTATGCGTTATGCGTTATGCGTTATGCGTTATGCGTTAAGCATTATGACTTTTTCATTGAGCGTTATGCGTTATGACTTTTCCATTGAGCGTTATGCGTTATTCGTTATGGGTTATGCGTTATGCGTTATGGGTTATGCGTTATGCGTTATGCGTTATGCGTTATGCATTATGCGTTATGCGTTATCCGTTATGCGTTATGCGTTATGCGTTATGCGATATGCGTCATGCGTTAAGCGTTATGCGTTATGCATTATGCGTTATCCGTTATGCGTTATGCGTTATGCGTAATGCGTTATGAGTAATGTGTCATGCGTTATGCGTTATGCGTTATGCGTTATGCGTTACGCGTTATGCGTTACGCGTTATGCGTTATGCGTTATGCGTTATGCGTTATGCGTTATGCGTTATGCGTTATGCGTTATGCGTTATGCGTTATGCGTTATGCGTTATGCGTTATGCGTTATGCGTTATGCGTTATGCGTTATGCGTTATGCGTTATGCGTTATGCGTTATGCGTTATGCGTTATGCGTTATGCGTTATGCGTTATGCGTTATGCGTTATGCGTTATGCGTTATGCGTTATGCGTTATGCGTTACGCGTTATGCGTTACGCGTTACGCGTTATGCGTTATGCGTTATGCGTTATGCGTTATGCGTTATGCGTTATTCGTTATGCGTTATGCGTTATGCGTTATGCGTTATGCGTTATGCGATGTGCGATGTGCGTTATGCGTTATGCGTTATGCGTTATGCGTTATGCGTTATGCGTTATGCGTTATGCGTTATGCGTTATGCGTTATGCGTTATGCGTTATGCGTTATGCGTTATGCGTTATGCGTTATGCGTTAAGCATTATGACTTTTTCATTGAGCGTTATGCGTTATGACTTTTCCATTGAGCGTTATGCGTTATTCGTTATGGGTTATGCGTTATGCGTTATGGGTTATGCGTTATGCGTTATGCGTTATGCGTTAGGCGTTATGCGTTATGCGTTATGCGTTATGCGTTATGCGTTATGCGTTATCCGTTATGCGTTATGCGTTATGCGTTATGCGTTATGCGATATGCGTCATGCGTTAAGCGTTATGCGTTATGCATTATGCGTTATCCGTTATGCGTTATGCGTTATGCGTAATGCGTTATGAGTAATGTGTCATGCGTTATGCGTTATGCGTTATTCGTTAAGCGTTATGCTTTATGCGTTATGCGTTATGCGTTATGCGTTATGCGTTATGCGTTATGCGTTATGCGTTATGCGTCATGCGTCATGCGTAATGCGTTATGCGTTATGCGTTATGCGTTATGCGTTATGCGTTATGCGTTATGCGTTATGCGTTATGCGTTATGCGTTATGCGTTATCCGTTATGCGTTACGCGTTACGCGTTACGCGTTATGCGTTATGCGTTATGCGTTATGCGTTATGCGTTATGCGTTATGCGTTATGCGTTATGCGTTATGCGTTATGCGTTATGCGTTATGCGTTATGCGTTATGCGTTATGCGTTATGCGTTATGCGTTATGCGTTATGCGTTATGCGTTATGCGTTATGCGTTATGCGTTATGCGTTATGCGTTATGCGTTATGCGTTATGCGTTATGCGTTATGCGTTATGCGTTATGCGTTATGCGTTATGCGTTATGCGTTATGCGTTATGCGTTATGCGTTATGCGTTATGCGTTATGCGTTATGCGTTATGCGTTATGCGTTATGCGTTATGCGTTATGCGTTATGCGTTATGCGTTATGCGTTATGCGTTATGCGTTATGCGTTATGCGTTATGCGTTATGCGTTATGCGTTATGCGTTATGCGTTATGCGTTATGCGTTATGCGTTATGCGTTATGCGTTATGCGTTATGCGTTATGCGTTATGCGTTATGCGTTATGCGTTATGCGTTATGCGTTATGCGTTATGCGTTATGCGTTATGCGTTATGCGTTATGCGTTATGCGTTATGCGTTATGCGTTATGCGTTATGCGTTATGCGTTATGCGTTATGCGTTATGCGTTATGCGTTATGCGTTATGCGTTATGCGTTATGCGTTATGCGTTATGCGTTATGCGTTATGCGTTATGCGTTATGCGTTATGTGTTATGCGTTGTGCTTTACGGGTTATGCGATATGCGTTATGCGTTATGACTTTTTCATTGAGCGTTATGCGTTATGCGTAATGCGTTATGCATTATGCGTTATGCGTTATGCGTTATGCGTAATGCGTTATGAGTAATGTGTCATGCGTTATGCGTTATGGACTATGCTTTATGCGTTATGCGTTATGGGTTATCCGTTATGCGTCATGCGTTATGCGTTATTCGTTATGCGTTATGCGTTATGCGTTATGCGTTATGCGTTATGCGTTATGCGTTATGCGATATGCGTTATGCGTTATGCGTTATGCGTTATGCGTTATGTGTTACGCGTTATGCGTTACGCGTTATGCGTTATGCGTTATGCGTTATGCGTTATGCGTTATGCGTTATTCGTTATGCGTTATGCGTTATGCGTTATGCGTTATGCGTTATGCGATGTGCGTTATGCGTTATGCGTTATGCGTTATGCGTTATGCGTTATGCATTATGCGTTATGCGTTATGCGTAATGCGTTATGAGTAATGTGTCATGCGTTATGCGTTATGGACTATGCTTTATGCGTTATGCGTTATGGGTTATCCGTTATGCGTCATGCGTTATGCGTTATTCGTTATGCGTTATGCGTTATGCGTTATGCGTTATGCGTTATGCGTTATGCGTTATGCGATATGCGTTATGCGTTATGCGTTATGCGTTATACGTTACGTGTTACGCGTTATGCGTTACGCGTTATGCGTTATGCGTTATGCGTTATGCGTTATGCGTTATGCGTTATTCGTTATGCGTTATGCGTTATGCGTTATGCGTTATGCGTTATGCGTTATGCGTTATGCGTTATGCGTTATGCGTTATGCGTTATGCGTTATGCGTTATGCGTTATGCGTTATGCGTTATGCGTTATGCGTTATGCGTTATGCGTTATGCGTTATGCGTTATGCGTTATGCGTTATGCGTTATGCGTTATGCGTTATGCGTTATGCGTTATGCGTTATGTGTTATGCGTTGTGCTTTACGGGTTATGCGATATGCGTTATGCGTTATGACTTTTTCATTGAGCGTTATGCGTTATGCGTAATGCGTTATGCATTATGCGTTATGCGTTATGCGTAATGCGTTATGAGTAATGTGTCATGCGTTATGCGTTATGGACTATGCTTTATGCGTTATGCGTTATGGGTTATCCGTTATGCGTCATGCGTTATGCGTTATTCGTTATGCGTTATGCGTTATGCGTTATGCGTTATGCGTTATGCGTTATGCGTTATGCGATATGCGTTATGCGTTATGCGTTATGCGTTATACGTTACGTGTTACGCGTTATGCGTTACGCGTTATGCGTTATGCGTTATGCGTTATGCGTTATGCGTTATGCGTTATTCGTTATGCGTTATGCGTTATGCGTTATGCGTTATGCGTTATGCGTTATGCGATGTGCGTTATGCGTTATGCGTTATGCGTTATTCGTTATGCGTTATGCGTTATGCGTTATGCGTTATGCGTTATGCGTTATGCGTTATGCGTTATGCGTTATGCGTTATGCGTTATGCGTTATGCGTTATGCGTTATGCGTTAAGCATTATGACTTTTTCATTGAGCGTTATGCGTTATGACTTTTCCATTGAGCGTTATGCGTTATTCGTTATGGGTTATGCGTTATGCGTTATGGGTTATGCGTTATGCGTTATGCGTTATGCGTTATGCGTTATGCATTATGCGTTATGCGTTATCCGTTATGCGTTATGCGTTATGCGTTATGCGATATGCGTCATGCGTTAAGCGTTATGCGTTATGCATTATGCGTTATCCGTTATGCGTTATGCGTTATGCGTAATGCGTTATGAGTAATGTGTCATGCGTTATGCGTTATGCGTTATGCGTTATGCGTTACGCGTTATGCGTTACGCGTTATGCGTTACGCGTTATGCGTTATGCGTTATGCGTTATGCGTTATGCGTTATGCGTTATGCGTTATGCGTTATGCGTTATGCGTTATGCGTTATGCGTTATGCGTTATGCGTTATGCGTTATGCGTTATGCGTTATGCGTTATGCGTTATGCGTTATGCGTTATGCGTTATGCGTTATGCGTTATGCGTTATGCGTTATGCGTTATGCGTTATGCGTTATGCGTTATGCGTTATGCGTTATGCGTTATGCGTTATGCGTTATGCGTTATGCGTTACGCGTTACGCGTTATGCGTTATGCGTTATGCGTTATGCGTTATGCGTTATGCGTTATGCGTTATGTGTTATGCGTTATGCGTTAAGCGTTATACGTTATGCGTTATGCGTTATGTGTTATGCGTTATGCGTTATGTGTTATGCGTTGTGCTTTACGGGTTATGCGATATGCGTTATGCGTTATGACTTTTTCATTGAACGTTATGCGTTATGCGATATGCGTTATGCGTTATGCGTTATGCGTTATGCGTTATGCGTTATGCGTTATGCGTTATGCGTTATGCGTTATGCGTTATGCGTTATGCGTTATGCGTTATGCGTTATGCGTTACGCGTTATGCGTTACGCGTTATGCGTTATGCGTTATGCGTTATGCGTTATTCGTTATGCGTTATGCGTTATGCGTTATGCGTTATGCGTTATGCGTTATGCGATATGCGTTATGCGTTATGCGTTATGCGTTATGCGTTATGCGTTACGCGTTATGCGTTACGCGTTATGCGTTATGCGTTATGCGTTATGCGTTATGCGTTATGCGTTATTCGTTATGCGTTATGCGTTATGCGTTATGCGTTATGCGTTATGCGTTATGCGTTATGCGTTATGCGATGTGCGTTATGCGTTATGCGTTATGCGTTATGCGTTATGCGTTATGCGTTATGCGTTATGCGTTATGCGTTATGCGTTATGCGTTATGCGTTATGCGTTATGCGTTATGCGTTATGCGTTAAGCATTATGACTTTTTCATTGAGCGTTATGCGTTATGACTTTTCCATTGAGCGTTATGCGTTATTCGTTATGGGTTATGCGTTATGCGTTATGGGTTATGCGTTATGCGTTATGCGTTATGCGTTATGCGTTATGCATTATGCGTTATGCGTTATCCGTTATGCGTTATGCGTTATGCGTTATGCGTTATGCGTTATGCGTTATGCATTATGCGTTATGCGTTATCCGTTATGCGTTAAGCGTTATGCGTTATGCATTATGCGTTATCCGTTATGCGTTATGCGTTATGCGTAATGCGTTATGAGTAATGTGTCATGCGTTATGCGTTATGCGTTATGCGTTATGCGTTATGCGTTATGCGTTATGCGTTATGCGTTATGCGTTATGCGTTACGCGTTACGCGTTATGCGTTATGCGTTATGCGTTATGCGTTATGCGTTATGCGTTATGCGTTATGCGTTATGTGTTATGCGTTATGCGTTAAGCGTTATACGTTATGCGTTATGCGTTATGTGTTATGCGTTATGCGTTATGTGTTATGCGTTGTGCATTACGGGTTATGCGATATGCGTTATGCTTTATGACTTTTTCATTGAACGTTATGCGTTATGCGATATGCGTTATGCGTTATGCGTTATGCGTTATGCGTTATGCGTTATGCGTTATGCGTTATGCGTTATGTGTTATGCGTTATGCGTTATGCGTTATGCGTTATGCGTTATGCGTTATGCGTTATGCGTTATGCGTTATGCGTTATGCGTTATGCGTTATGCGTTATGCGTTATGCGTTATGCGTTATGCGTTATGCGTTATGCGTTATGCGTTATGCGTTATGCGTTATGCGTTATGCGTTATGCGTTATGCGTTATGCGTTATGCGTTATGCGTTATGCGTTATGCGTTATGCGTTATGCGTTATGCGTTATGCGTTATGCGTTATGCGTTATGCGTTATGCGTTATGCGTTATGCGTTATGCGTTATGCGTTATGCGTTATGCGTTATGCGTTATGCGTTATGCGTTATGCGTTATGCGTTATGCGTTATGCGTTATGCGTTATGCGTTATGCGTTATGCGTTATGCGTTATGCGTTATGCGTTATGCGTTATGCGTTATGCGTTATGCGTTATGCGTTATGCGTTATGCGTTATGCGTTATGCGTTATGCGTTATGCGTTATGCGTTATGCGTTATGCGTTATGCGTTATGCGTTATGCGTTATGCGTTATGCGTTATGCGTTATGCGTTATGAGTTATGCGTTATGCGTTATGCGTTATGCGATGTGCGTTATGCGTTATGCGTTATGCGTTATGCGTTATGCGTTATGCGTTATGCGTTATGCGTTATGCGTTATGCGTTATGCGTTATGCGTTATGCGTTATGCGTTATGCGTTAAGCATTATGACTTTTTCATTGAGCGTTAAGCGTTATGACTTTTCCATTGAGCGTTATGCGTTATTCGTTATGGGTTATGCGTTATGCGTTATGGGTTATGCGTTATGCGTTATGCGTTATGCGTTATGCGTTATGCATTATGCGTTATGCGTTATCCGTTATGCGTTATGCGTTATGCGTTATGCGTTATGCGATATGCGTCATGCGTTAAGCGTTATGCGTTATGCATTATGCGTTATCCGTTATGCGTTATGCGTTATGCGTAATGCGTTATGAGTAATGTGTCATGCGTTATGCGTTATGCGTTATGCGTTATGCGTTATGCGTTATGCGTTATGCGTTATGCGTTATGCGTTATGCGTTATGCGTTATGCGTTATGCGTTATGCGTTATGCGTTAAGCGTTATGCGTTATGCGTTACGCGTTACGCGTTATGCGTTATGCGTTATGCGTTATGCGTTATGCGTTATGCGTTATGCGTTATGCGTTATGCGTTATGTGTTATGCGTTATGCGTTAAGCGTTATACGTTATGCGTTATGCGTTATGTGTTATGCGTTATGCGTTATGTGTTATGCGTTGTGCTTTACGGGTTATGCGATATGCGTTATGCGTTATGACTTTTTCATTGAACGTTATGCGTTATGCGATATGCGTTATGCGTTATGCGTTATGCGTTATGCGTTATGCGTTATGCGTTATGCGTTATGCGTTATGCGTTATGCGTTATGCGTTACGCGTTATGCGTTACGCGTTATGCGTTATGCGTTATGCGTTATTCGTTATGCGTTATGCGTTATGCGTTATGCGTTATGCGTTATGCGTTATGCGTTATGCGATATGCGTCATGCGTTAAGCGTTATGCGTTATGCATTATGCGTTATCCGTTATGCGTTATGCGTTATGCGTAATGCGTTATGAGTAATGTGTCATGCGTTATGCGTTATGCGTTATTCGTTAAGCGTTATGCTTTATGCGTTATGCGTTATGCGTTATGCGTTATGCGTTATGCGTTATGCGTTATGCGTTATGCGTTATGCGTCATGCGTCATGCGTAATGCGTTATGCGTTATGCGTTATGCGTTATGCGTTATGCGTTATGCGTTATGTGTTATGCGTTGTGCTTTACGGGTTATGCGATATGCGTTATGCGTTATGACTTTTTCATTGAGCGTTATGCGTTATGCGTAATGCGTTATGCATTATGCGTTATGCGTTATGCGTAATGCGTTATGAGTAATGTGTCATGCGTTATGCGTTATGGACTATGCTTTATGCGTTATGCGTTATGGGTTATCCGTTATGCGTCATGCGTTATGCGTTATGCGTTATGCGTTATGCGTTATGCGTTATGCGTTATGCGTTATGCGTTATGCGTTATGCGTTATGCGTTATGCGTTATGCGTTATGCGTTATGCGTTATGCGTTATGCGTTATGCGTTATGCGTTATGCGTTATGCGTTATGCGTTATGCGTTATGCGTTATGCGTTATGCGTTATGCGTTATGCGTTATGCGTTATGCGTTATGCGTTATGCGTTATGCGTTATGCGTTATGCGTTATGCGTTATGCGTTATGCGTTATGCGTTATGCGTTATGCGTTATGCGTTATGCGTTATGCGTTATGCGTTATGCGTTATGCGTTATGCGTTATGCGTTATGCGTTATGCGTTATGCGTTATGCGTTATGCGTTATGCGTTATGCGTTATGCGTTATGTGTTATGCGTTGTGCTTTACGGGTTATGCGATATGCGTTATGCGTTACGACTTTTTCATTGAGCGTTATGCGTTATGCGTAATGCGTTATGCATTATGCGTTATGCGTTATGCGTAATGCGTTATGAGTAATGTGTCATGCGTTATGCGTTATGGACTATGCTTTATGCGTTATGCGTTATGGGTTATCCGTTATGCGTCATGCGTTATGCGTTATTCGTTATGCGTTATGCGTTATGCGTTATGCGTTATGCGTTATGCGTTATGCGTTATGCGTTATGCGATATGCGTTATGCGTTATGCGTTATGCGTTATGCGTTATGCGTTATGTGTTACGCGTTATGCGTTACGCGTTATGCGTTATGCGTTATGCGTTATGCGTTATGCGTTATGCGTTATGCGTTATTCGTTATGCGTTATGCGTTATGCGTTATGCGTTATGCGTTATGCGATGTGCGTTATGCGTTATGCGTTATGCGTTATGCGTTATGCGTTATGCGTTATGCGTTATGCGTTATGCGTTATGCGTTATGCGTTATGCGTTATGCGTTATGCGTTATGCGTTATGCGTTATGCGTTATGCGTTATGCGTTAAGCATTATGACATTTTCATTGAGCGTTATGCGTTATGACTTTTCCATTGAGCGTTATGCGTTATTCGTTATGGGTTATGCGTTATGCGTTATGGGTTATGCGTTATGCGTTATGCGTTATGCGTTATGCGTTATGCATTATGCGTTATGCGTTATCCGTTATGCGTTATGCGTTATGCGTTATGCGATATGCGTCATGCGTTAAGCGTTATGCGTTATGCATTATGCGTTATCCGTTATGCGTTATGCGTTATGCGTAATGCGTTATGAGTAATGTGTCATGCGTTATGCGTTATGCGTTATGCGTTATGCGTTACGCGTTATGCGTTACGCGTTATGCGTTATGCGTTATGCGTTATGCGTTATGCGTTATGCGTTATGCGTTATGCGTTATGCGTTATGCGTTATGCGTTATGCGTTATGCGTTATGCGTTATGCGTTATGCGTTATGCGTTATGCGTTATGCGTTATGCGTTATGCGTTATGCGTTATGCGTTATGCGTTATGCGTTATGCGTTATGCGTTATGCGTTATGCGTTATGCGTTACGCGTTATGCGTTACGCGTTACGCGTTATGCGTTATGCGTTATGCGTTATGCGTTATGCGTTATGCGTTATTCGTTATGCGTTATGCGTTATGCGTTATGCGTTATGCGTTATGCGATGTGCGATGTGCGTTATGCGTTATGCGTTATGCGTTATGCGTTATGCGTTATGCGTTATGCGTTATGCGTTATGCGTTATGCGTTATGCGTTAAGCATTATGACTTTTTCATTGAGCGTTATGCGTTATGACTTTTCCATTGAGCGTTATGCGTTATTCGTTATGGGTTATGCGTTATGCGTTATGGGTTATGCGTTATGCGTTATGCGTTATGCGTTAGGCGTTATGCGTTATGCGTTATGCGTTATGCGTTATGCGTTATGCGTTATGCGTTATGCGTTATGCGTTATGCGATATGCGTCATGCGTTAAGCGTTATGCGTTATGCATTATGCGTTATCCGTTATGCGTTATGCGTTATGCGTAATGCGTTATGAGTAATGTGTCATGCGTTATGCGTTATGCGTTATTCGTTAAGCGTTATGCTTTATGCGTTATGCGTTATGCGTTATGCGTTATGCGTTATGCGTTATGCGTTATGCGTTATGCGTTATGCGTCATGCGTCATGCGTAATGCGTTATGCGTTATGCGTTATGCGTTATGCGTTATGCGTTATGCGTTATGCGTTATGCGTTATGCGTTATGCGTTATGCGTTATGCGTTATCCGTTATGCGTTACGCGTTACGCGTTACGCGTTATGCGTTATGCGTTATGCGTTATGCGTTATGCGTTATGCGTTATGCGTTATGCGTTATGCGTTATGCGTTATGCGTTATGCGTTATGCGTTATGCGTTATGCGTTATGCGTTATGCGTTATGCGTTATGCGTTATGCGTTATGCGTTATGCGTTATGCGTTATGCGTTATGCGTTATGCGTTATGCGTTATGCGTTATGCGTTATGCGTTATGCGTTATGCGTTATGCGTTATGCGTTATGCGTTATGCGTTATGCGTTATGCGTTATGCGTTATGCGTTATGCGTTATGCGTTATGCGTTATGCGTTATGCGTTATGCGTTATGCGTTATGCGTTATGCGTTATGCGTTATGCGTTATGCGTTATGCGTTATGCGTTATGCGTTATGCGTTATGCGTTATGCGTTATGCGTTATGCGTTATGCGTTATGCGTTATGCGTTATGCGTTATGCGTTATGCGTTATGCGTTATGCGTTATGCGTTATGCGTTATGCGTTATGCGTTATGCGTTATGCGTTATGCGTTATGCGTTATGCGTTATGCGTTATGCGTTATGCGTTATGCGTTATGCGTTATGCGTTATGTGTTATGCGTTGTGCTTTACGGGTTATGCGATATGCGTTATGCGTTATGACTTTTTCATTGAGCGTTATGCGTTATGCGTAATGCGTTATGCATTATGCGTTATGCGTTATGCGTAATGCGTTATGAGTAATGTGTCATGCGTTATGCGTTATGGACTATGCTTTAAGCGTTATGCGTTATGGGTTATCCGTTATGCGTCATGCGTTATGCGTTATTCGTTATGCGTTATGCGTTATGCGTTATGCGTTATGCGTTATGCGTTATGCGATATGCGTTATGCGTTATGCGTTATGCGTTATACGTTACGTGTTACGCGTTATGCGTTACGCGTTATGCGTTATGCGTTATGCGTTATGCGTTATGCGTTATGCGTTATTCGTTATGCGTTATGCGTTATGCGTTATGCGTTATGCGTTATGCGATGTGCGTTATGCGTTATGCGTTATGCGTTATTCGTTATGCGTTATGCGTTATGCGTTATGCGTTATGCGTTATGCGTTATGCGTTATGCGTTATGCGTTATGCGTTATGCGTTATGCGTTATGCGTTATGCGTTAAGCATTATGACTTTTTCATTGAGCGTTATGCGTTATGACTTTTCCATTGAGCGTTATGCGTTATTCGTTATGGGTTATGCGTTATGCGTTATGGGTTATGCGTTATGCGTTATGCGTTATGCGTTATGCGTTATGCATTATGCGTTATGCGTTATCCGTTATGCGTTATGCGTTATGCGTTATGCGATATGCGTCATGCGTTAAGCGTTATGCGTTATGCATTATGCGTTATCCGTTATGCGTTATGCGTTATGCGTAATGCGTTATGAGTAATGTGTCATGCGTTATGCGTTATGCGTTATGCGTTATGCGTTACGCGTTATGCGTTACGCGTTATGCGTTATGCGTTATGCGTTATGCGTTATGCGTTATGCGTTATGCGTTATGCGTTATGCGTTATGCGTTATGCGTTATGCGTTATGCGTTATGCGTTATGCGTTATGCGTTATGCGTTATGCGTTATGCGTTATGCGTTATGCGTTATGCGTTATGCGTTATGCGTTATGCGTTATGCGTTATGCGTTATGCGTTATGCGTTATGCGTTATGCGTTATGCGTTATGCGTTATGCGTTACGCGTTACGCGTTATGCGTTATGCGTTATGCGTTATGCGTTATGCGTTATGCGTTATGCGTTATGTGTTATGCGTTATGCGTTAAGCGTTATACGTTATGCGTTATGCGTTATGTGTTATGCGTTATGCGTTATGTGTTATGCGTTGTGCTTTACGGGTTATGCGATATGCGTTATGCGTTATGACTTTTTCATTGAACGTTATGCGTTATGCGATATGCGTTATGCGTTATGCGTTATGCGTTATGCGTTATGCGTTATGCGTTATGCGTTATGCGTTATGCGTTATGCGTTACGCGTTATGCGTTACGCGTTATGCGTTATGCGTTATGCGTTATGCGTTATTCGTTATGCGTTATGCGTTATGCGTTATGCGTTATGCGTTATGCGTTATGCGTTATGCGATATGCGTTATGCGTTATGCGTTATGCGTTATGCGTTATGCGTTATGCGTTATGCGTTACGCGTTATGCGTTACGCGTTATGCGTTATGCGTTATGCGTTATGCGTTATGCGTTATGCGTTATTCGTTATGCGTTATGCGTTATGCGTTATGCGTTATGCGTTATGCGTTATGCGTTATGCGTTATGCGATGTGCGTTATGCGTTATGCGTTATGCGTTATGCGTTATGCGTTATGCGTTATGCGTTATGCGTTATGCGTTATGCGTTATGCGTTATGCGTTATGCGTTATGCGTTATGCGTTATGCGTTATGCGTTATGCGTTAAGCATTATGACTTTTTCATTGAGCGTTATGCTTTATGACTTTTCCATTGAGCGTTATGCGTTATTCGTTATGGGTTATGCGTTATGCGTTATGGGTTATGCGTTATGCGTTATGCGTTATGCGTTATGCGTTATGCATTATGCGTTATGCGTTATCCGTTATGCGTTATGCGTTATGCGTTATGCGTTATGCGTTATGCGTTATGCATTATGCGTTATGCGTTATCCGTTATGCGTTAAGCGTTATGCGTTATGCATTATGCGTTATCCGTTATGCGTTATGCGTTATGCGTAATGCGTTATGAGTAATGTGTCATGCGTTATGCGTTATGCGTTATGCGTTATGCGTTATGCGTTATGCGTTATGCGTTATGCGTTATGCGTTATGCGTTACGCGTTACGCGTTATGCGTTATGCGTTATGCGTTATGCGTTATGCGTTATGCGTTATGCGTTATGCGTTATGCGTTATGTGTTATGCGTTATGCGTTATGCGTTAAGCGTTATACGTTATGCGTTATGCGTTATGTGTTATGCGTTATGCGTTATGTGTTATGCGTTGTGCTTTACGGGTTATGCGATATGCGTTATGCTTTATGACTTTTTCATTGAACGTTATGCGTTATGCGATATGCGTTATGCGTTATGCGTTATGCGTTATGCGTTATGCGTTATGCGTTATGCGTTATGCGTTATGTGTTATGCGTTATGCGTTATGCGTTATGCGTTATGCGTTATGCGTTATGCGTTATGCGTTATGCGTTATGCGTTATGCGTTATGCGTTATGCGTTATGCGTTATGCGTTATGCGTTATGCGTTATGCGTTATGCGTTATGCGTTATGTGTTATGCGTTATGCGTTAAGCGTTATACGTTATGCGTTATGCGTTATGTGTTATGCGTTATGCGTTATGTGTTATGCGTTGTGCTTTACGGGTTATGCGATATGCGTTATGCTTTATGACTTTTTCATTGAACGTTATGCGTTATGCGATATGCGTTATGCGTTATGCGTTATGCGTTATGCGTTATGCGTTATGCGTTATGCGTTATGCGTTATGTGTTATGCGTTATGCGTTATGCGTTATGCGTTATGCGTTATGCGTTATGCGTTATGCGTTATGCGTTATGCGTTATGCGTTATGCGTTATGCGTTATGCGTTATGCGTTATGCGTTATGCGTTATGCGTTATGCGTTATGCGTTATGCGTTATGCGTTATGCGTTATGCGTTATGCGTTATGCGTTATGCGTTATGCGTTATGCGTTATGCGTTATGCGTTATGCGTTATGCGTTATGCGTTATGCGTTATGCGTTATGCGTTATGCGTTATGCGTTATGCGTTATGCGTTATGCGTTATGCGTTATGCGTTATGCGTTATGCGTTATGCGTTATGCGTTATGCGTTATGCGTTATGCGTTATGCGTTATGCGTTATGCGTTATGCGTTATGCGTTATGCGTTATGCGTTATGCGTTATGCGTTATGCGTTATGCGTTATGCGTTATGCGTTATGCGTTATGCGTTATGCGTTATGCGTTATGCGTTATGCGTTAAGCATTATGACTTTTTCATTGAGCGTTATGAGTTATGACTTTTCCATTGAGCGTTATGCGTTATTCGTTATGGGTTATGCGTTATGCGTTATGGGTTATGCGTTATGCGTTATGCGTTATGCGTTATGCGTTATGCATTATGCGTTATGCGTTATCCGTTATGCGTTATGCGTTATGCGTTATGCGTTATGCGTTATGCGTTATGCATTATGCGTTATGCGTTATCCGTTATGCGTTAAGCGTTATGCGTTATGCATTATGCGTTATCCGTTATGCGTTATGCGTTATGCGTAATGCGTTATGAGTAATGTGTCATGCGTTATGCGTTATGCGTTATGCGTTATGCGTTATGCGTTATGCGTTATGCGTTATGCGTTATGCGTTATGCGTTACGCGTTACGCGTTATGCGTTATGCGTTATGCGTTATGCGTTATGCGTTATGCGTTAAGCGTTATGCGTTATGCGTTATGTGTTATGCGTTATGCGTTAAGCGTTATACGTTATGCGTTATGCGTTATGTGTTATGCGTTATGCGTTATGTGTTATGCGTTGTGCTTTACGGGTTATGCGATATGCGTTATGCTTTATGACTTTTTCATTGAACGTTATGCGTTATGCGATATGCGTTATGCGTTATGCGTTATGCGTTATGCGTTATGCGTTATGCGTTATGCGTTATGCGTTATGTGTTATGCGTTATGCGTTATGCGTTATGCGTTATGCGTTATGCGTTATGCGTTATGCGTTATGCGTTATGCGTTATGCGTTATGCGTTATGCGTTATGCGTTATGCGTTATGCGTTATGCGTTATGCGTTATGCGTTATGCGTTATGCGTTATGCGTTATGCGTTATGCGTTATGCGTTATGCGTTATGCGTTATGCGTTATGCGTTATGCGTTATGCGTTATGCGTTATGCGTTATGCGTTATGCGTTATGCGTTATGCGTTATGCGTTATGCGTTATGCGTTATGCGTTATGCGTTATGCGTTATGCGTTATGCGTTATGCGTTATGCGTTATGCGTTATGCGTTATGCGTTATGCGTTATGCGTTATGCGTTATGCGTTATGCGTTATGCGTTATGCGTTATGCGTTATGCGTTATGCGTTATGCGTTATGCGTTATGCGTTATGCGTTATGCGTTATGCGTTATGCGTTATGCGTTATGCGTTATGCGTTATGCGTTATGCGTTATGCGTTATGCGTTATGCGTTATGCGTTATGCGTTATGCGTTATGCGTTATGCGTTATGCGTTATGCGTTATGCGTTATGCGTTATGCGTTATGAGTTATGCGTTATGCGTTATGCGTTATGCGTTATGCGATGTGCGTTATGCGTTATGCGTTATGCGTTATGCGTTATGCGTTATGCGTTATGCGTTATGCGTTATGCGTTATGCGTTATGCGTTATGCGTTATGCGTTATGCGTTATGCGTTATGCGTTATGCGTTAAGCATTATGACTTTTTCATTGAGCGTTAAGCGTTATGACTTTTCCATTGAGCGTTATGCGTTATTCGTTATGGGTTATGCGTTATGCGTTATGGGTTATGCGTTATGCGTTATGCGTTATGCGTTATGCGTTATGCATTATGCGTTATGCGTTATCCGTTATGCGTTATGCGTTATGCGTTATGCGTTATGCGATATGCGTCATGCGTTAAGCGTTATGCGTTATGCATTATGCGTTATCCGTTATGCGTTATGCGTTATGCGTAATGCGTTATGAGTAATGTGTCATGCGTTATGCGTTATGCGTTATGCGTTATGCGTTATGCGTTATGCGTTATGCGTTATGCGTTATGCGTTATGCGTTATGCGTTATGCGTTAAGCGTTATGCGTTATGCGTTACGCGTTACGCGTTATGCGTTATGCGTTATGCGTTATGCGTTATGCGTTATGCGTTATGCGTTATGCGTTATGTGTTATGCGTTATGCGTTAAGCGTTATACGTTATGCGTTATGCGTTATGTGTTATGCGTTATGCGTTATGTGTTATGCGTTGTGCTTTACGGGTTATGCGATATGCGTTATGCGTTATGACTTTTTCATTGAACGTTATGCGTTATGCGATATGCGTTATGCGTTATGCGTTATGCGTTATGCGTTATGCGTTATGCGTTATGCGTTATGCGTTATGCGTTATGCGTTATGCGTTATGCGTTATGCGTTACGCGTTATGCGTTACGCGTTATGCGTTATGCGTTATGCGTTATTCGTTATGCGTTATGCGTTATGCGTTATGCGTTATGCGTTATGCGTTATGCGTTATGCGATATGCGTCATGCGTTAAGCGTTATGCGTTATGCATTATGCGTTATCCGTTATGCGTTATGCGTTATGCGTAATGCGTTATGAGTAATGTGTCATGCGTTATGCGTTATGCGTTATTCGTTAAGCGTTATGCTTTATGCGTTATGCGTTATGCGTTATGCGTTATGCGTTATGCGTTATGCGTTATGCGTTATGCGTTATGCGTTATGCGTCATGCGTCATGCGTAATGCGTTATGCGTTATGCGTTATGCGTTATGCGTTATGCGTTATGCGTTATGTGTTATGCGTTGTGCTTTACGGGTTATGCGATATGCGTTATGCGTTATGACTTTTTCATTGAGCGTTATGCGTTATGCGTAATGCGTTATGCATTATGCGTTATGCGTTATGCGTAATGCGTTATGAGTAATGTGTCATGCGTTATGCGTTATGGACTATGCTTTATGCGTTATGCGTTATGGGTTATCCGTTATGCGTCATGCGTTATGCGTTATGCGTTATGCGTTATGCGTTATGCGTTATGCGTTATGCGTTATGCGTTATGCGTTATGCGTTATGCGTTATGCGTTATGCGTTATGCGTTATGCGTTATGCGTTATGCGTTATGCGTTATGCGTTATGCGTTATGCGTTATGCGTTATGCGTTATGCGTTATGCGTTATGCGTTATGCGTTATGCGTTATGCGTTATGCGTTATGCGTTATGCGTTATGCGTTATGCGTTATGCGTTATGCGTTATGCGTTATGCGTTATGCGTTATGCGTTATGCGTTATGCGTTATGCGTTATGCGTTATGCGTTATGCGTTATGCGTTATGCGTTATGCGTTATGCGTTATGCGTTATGCGTTATGCGTTATGTGTTATGCGTTGTGCTTTACGGGTTATGCGATATGCGTTATGCGTTATGACTTTTTCATTGAGCGTTATGCGTTATGCGTAATGCGTTATGCATTATGCGTTATGCGTTATGCGTAATGCGTTATGAGTAATGTGTCATGCGTTATGCGTTATGGACTATGCTTTATGCGTTATGCGTTATGGGTTATCCGTTATGCGTCATGCGTTATGCGTTATTCGTTATGCGTTATGCGTTATGCGTTATGCGTTATGCGTTATGCGTTATGCGTTATGCGTTATGCGATATGCGTTATGCGTTATGCGTTATGCGTTATGCGTTATGTGTTACGCGTTATGCGTTACGCGTTATGCGTTATGCGTTATGCGTTATGCGTTATGCGTTATGCGTTATTCGTTATGCGTTATGCGTTATGCGTTATGCGTTATGCGTTATGCGATGTGCGTTATGCGTTATGCGTTATGCGTTATGCGTTATGCGTTATGCGTTATGCGTTATGCGTTATGCGTTATGCGTTATGCGTTATGCGTTAAGCATTATGACTTTTTCATTGAGCGTTATGCGTTATGACTTTTCCATTGAGCGTTATGCGTTATTCGTTATGGGTTATGCGTTATGCGTTATGGGTTATGCGTTATGCGTTATGCGTTATGCGTTATGCGTTATGCATTATGCGTTATGCGTTATCCGTTATGCGTTATGCGTTATGCGTTATGCGATATGCGTCATGCGTTAAGCGTTATGCGTTATGCATTATGCGTTATCCGTTATGCGTTATGCGTTAAGCATTATGACTTTTTCATTGAGCGTTATGAGTTATGACTTTTCCATTGAGCGTTATGCGTTATTCGTTATGGGTTATGCGTTATGCGTTATGGGTTATGCGTTATGCGTTATGCGTTATGCGTTATGCGTTATGCATTATGCGTTATGCGTTATCCGTTATGCGTTATGCGTTATGCGTTATGCGTTATGCGTTATGCGTTATGCATTATGCGTTATGCGTTATCCGTTATGCGTTAAGCGTTATGCGTTATGCATTATGCGTTATGCGTTATGCGTTATGCGTTATGCGTTATGCGTTATGCGTTATGCGTTATGCGTTATGCGTTAAGCATTATGACTTTTTCATTGAGCGTTATGAGTTATGACTTTTCCATTGAGCGTTATGCGTTATTCGTTATGGGTTATGCGTTATGCGTTATGGGTTATGCGTTATGCGTTATGCGTTATGCGTTATGCGTTATGCATTATGCGTTATGCGTTATCCGTTATGCGTTATGCGTTATGCGTTATGCGTTATGCGTTATGCGTTATGCATTATGCGTTATGCGTTATCCGTTATGCGTTAAGCGTTATGCGTTATGCATTATGCGTTATCCGTTATGCGTTATGCGTTATGCGTAATGCGTTATGAGTAATGTGTCATGCGTTATGCGTTATGCGTTATGCGTTATGCGTTATGCGTTATGCGTTATGCGTTATGCGTTATGCGTTATGCGTTACGCGTTACGCGTTATGCGTTATGCGTTATGCGTTATGCGTTATGCGTTATGCGTTAAGCGTTATGCGTTATGCGTTATGTGTTATGCGTTATGCGTTAAGCGTTATACGTTATGCGTTATGCGTTATGTGTTATGCGTTATGCGTTATGTGTTATGCGTTGTGCTTTACGGGTTATGCGATATGCGTTATGCTTTATGACTTTTTCATTGAACGTTATGCGTTATGCGATATGCGTTATGCGTTATGCGTTATGCGTTATGCGTTATGCGTTATGCGTTATGCGTTATGCGTTATGTGTTATGCGTTATGCGTTATGCGTTATGCGTTATGCGTTATGCGTTATGCGTTATGCGTTATGCGTTATGCGTTATGCGTTATGCGTTATGCGTTATGCGTTATGCGTTATGCGTTATGCGTTATGCGTTATGCGTTATGCGTTATGCGTTATGCGTTATGCGTTATGCGTTATGCGTTATGCGTTATGCGTTATGCGTTATGCGTTATGCGTTATGCGTTATGCGTTATGCGTTATGCGTTATGCGTTATGCGTTATGCGTTATGCGTTATGCGTTATGCGTTATGCGTTATGCGTTATGCGTTATGCGTTATGCGTTATGCGTTATGCGTTATGCGTTATGCGTTATGCGTTATGCGTTATGCGTTATGCGTTATGCGTTATGCGTTATGCGTTATGCGTTATGCGTTATGCGTTATGCGTTATGCGTTATGCGTTATGCGTTATGCGTTATGCGTTATGCGTTATGCGTTATGCGTTATGCGTTATGCGTTATGCGTTATGCGTTATGCGTTATGCGTTATGCGTTATGCGTTATGCGTTATGCGTTATGCGTTATGCGTTATGCGTTATGCGTTATGCGTTATGAGTTATGCGTTATGCGTTATGCGTTATGCGTTATGCGATGTGCGTTATGCGTTATGCGTTATGCGTTATGCGTTATGCGTTATGCGTTATGCGTTATGCGTTATGCGTTATGCGTTATGCGTTATGCGTTATGCGTTATGCGTTATGCGTTATGCGTTAAGCATTATGACTTTTTCATTGAGCGTTAAGCGTTATGACTTTTCCATTGAGCGTTATGCGTTATTCGTTATGGGTTATGCGTTATGCGTTATGGGTTATGCGTTATGCGTTATGCGTTATGCGTTATGCGTTATGCATTATGCGTTATGCGTTATCCGTTATGCGTTATGCGTTATGCGTTATGCGTTATGCGATATGCGTCATGCGTTAAGCGTTATGCGTTATGCATTATGCGTTATCCGTTATGCGTTATGCGTTATGCGTAATGCGTTATGAGTAATGTGTCATGCGTTATGCGTTATGCGTTATGCGTTATGCGTTATGCGTTATGCGTTATGCGTTATGCGTTATGCGTTATGCGTTATGCGTTATGCGTTATGCGTTAAGCGTTATGCGTTATGCGTTACGCGTTACGCGTTATGCGTTATGCGTTATGCGTTATGCGTTATGCGTTATGCGTTATGCGTTATGCGTTATGTGTTATGCGTTATGCGTTAAGCGTTATACGTTATGCGTTATGCGTTATGTGTTATGCGTTATGCGTTATGTGTTATGCGTTGTGCTTTACGGGTTATGCGATATGCGTTATGCGTTATGACTTTTTCATTGAACGTTATGCGTTATGCGATATGCGTTATGCGTTATGCGTTATGCGTTATGCGTTATGCGTTATGCGTTATGCGTTATGCGTTATGCGTTATGCGTTATGCGTTATGCGTTATGCGTTACGCGTTATGCGTTACGCGTTATGCGTTATGCGTTATGCGTTATTCGTTATGCGTTATGCGTTATGCGTTATGCGTTATGCGTTATGCGTTATGCGTTATGCGATATGCGTCATGCGTTAAGCGTTATGCGTTATGCATTATGCGTTATCCGTTATGCGTTATGCGTTATGCGTAATGCGTTATGAGTAATGTGTCATGCGTTATGCGTTATGCGTTATTCGTTAAGCGTTATGCTTTATGCGTTATGCGTTATGCGTTATGCGTTATGCGTTATGCGTTATGCGTTATGCGTTATGCGTTATGCGTTATGCGTTATGCGTCATGCGTCATGCGTAATGCGTTATGCGTTATGCGTTATGCGTTATGCGTTATGCGTTATGCGTTATGTGTTATGCGTTGTGCTTTACGGGTTATGCGATATGCGTTATGCGTTATGACTTTTTCATTGAGCGTTATGCGTTATGCGTAATGCGTTATGCATTATGCGTTATGCGTTATGCGTAATGCGTTATGAGTAATGTGTCATGCGTTATGCGTTATGGACTATGCTTTATGCGTTATGCGTTATGGGTTATCCGTTATGCGTCATGCGTTATGCGTTATGCGTTATGCGTTATGCGTTATGCGTTATGCGTTATGCGTTATGCGTTATGCGTTATGCGTTATGCGTTATGCGTTATGCGTTATGCGTTATGCGTTATGCGTTATGCGTTATGCGTTATGCGTTATGCGTTATGCGTTATGCGTTATGCGTTATGCGTTATGCGTTATGCGTTATGCGTTATGCGTTATGCGTTATGCGTTATGCGTTATGCGTTATGCGTTATGCGTTATGCGTTATGCGTTATGCGTTATGCGTTATGCGTTATGCGTTATGCGTTATGCGTTATGCGTTATGCGTTATGCGTTATGCGTTATGCGTTATGCGTTATGCGTTATGCGTTATGCGTTATGTGTTATGCGTTGTGCTTTACGGGTTATGCGATATGCGTTATGCGTTATGACTTTTTCATTGAGCGTTATGCGTTATGCGTAATGCGTTATGCATTATGCGTTATGCGTTATGCGTAATGCGTTATGAGTAATGTGTCATGCGTTATGCGTTATGGACTATGCTTTATGCGTTATGCGTTATGGGTTATCCGTTATGCGTCATGCGTTATGCGTTATTCGTTATGCGTTATGCGTTATGCGTTATGCGTTATGCGTTATGCGTTATGCGTTATGCGTTATGCGATATGCGTTATGCGTTATGCGTTATGCGTTATGCGTTATGTGTTACGCGTTATGCGTTACGCGTTATGCGTTATGCGTTATGCGTTATGCGTTATGCGTTATGCGTTATTCGTTATGCGTTATGCGTTATGCGTTATGCGTTATGCGTTATGCGATGTGCGTTATGCGTTATGCGTTATGCGTTATGCGTTATGCGTTATGCGTTATGCGTTATGCGTTATGCGTTATGCGTTATGCGTTATGCGTTAAGCATTATGACTTTTTCATTGAGCGTTATGCGTTATGACTTTTCCATTGAGCGTTATGCGTTATTCGTTATGGGTTATGCGTTATGCGTTATGGGTTATGCGTTATGCGTTATGCGTTATGCGTTATGCGTTATGCATTATGCGTTATGCGTTATCCGTTATGCGTTATGCGTTATGCGTTATGCGATATGCGTCATGCGTTAAGCGTTATGCGTTATGCATTATGCGTTATCCGTTATGCGTTATGCGTTATGCGTAATGCGTTATGAGTAATGTGTCATGCGTTATGCGTTATGCGTTATGCGTTATGCGTTACGCGTTATGCGTTACGCGTTATGCGTTATGCGTTATGCGTTATGCGTTATGCGTTATGCGTTATGCGTTATGCGTTATGCGTTATGCGTTATGCGTTATGCGTTATGCGTTATGCGTTATGCGTTATGCGTTATGCGTTATGCGTTATGCGTTATGCGTTATGCGTTATGCGTTATGCGTTATGCGTTATGCGTTATGCGTTATGCGTTATGCGTTATGCGTTATGCGTTACGCGTTATGCGTTACGCGTTACGCGTTATGCGTTATGCGTTATGCGTTATGCGTTATGCGTTATGCGTTATTCGTTATGCGTTATGCGTTATGCGTTATGCGTTATGCGTTATGCGATGTGCGATGTGCGTTATGCGTTATGCGTTATGCGTTATGCGTTATGCGTTATGCGTTATGCGTTATGCGTTATGCGTTATGCGTTATGCGTTATGCGTTATGCGTTATGCGTTATGCGTTAAGCATTATGACTTTTTCATTGAGCGTTATGCGTTATGACTTTTCCATTGAGCGTTATGCGTTATTCGTTATGGGTTATGCGTTATGCGTTATGGGTTATGCGTTATGCGTTATGCGTTATGCGTTAGGCGTTATGCGTTATGCGTTATGCGTTATGCGTTATGCGTTATGCGTTATGCGTTATGCGTTATGCGTTATGCGATATGCGTCATGCGTTAAGCGTTATGCGTTATGCATTATGCGTTATCCGTTATGCGTTATGCGTTATGCGTAATGCGTTATGAGTAATGTGTCATGCGTTATGCGTTATGCGTTATTCGTTAAGCGTTATGCTTTATGCGTTATGCGTTATGCGTTATGCGTTATGCGTTATGCGTTATGCGTTATGCGTTATGCGTTATGCGTTATGCGATATGCGTTATGCGTTATGCGTTATGCGTTATGCGTTATGTGTTACGCGTTATGCGTTACGCGTTATGCGTTATGCGTTATGCGTTATGCGTTATGCGTTATGCGTTATGCGTTATGCGTTATGCGTTATGCGTTATGCGTTATGCGTTATGCGTTATGCGTTATGCGTTATGCGTTATGTGTTATGCGTTGTGCTTTACGGGTTATGCGATATGCGTTATGCGTTATGACTTTTTCATTGAGCGTTATGCGTTATGCGTAATGCGTTATGCATTATGCGTTATGCGTTATGCGTAATGCGTTATGAGTAATGTGTCATGCGTTATGCGTTATGGACTATGCTTTATGCGTTATGCGTTATGGGTTATCCGTTATGCGTCATGCGTTATGCGTTATTCGTTATGCGTTATGCGTTATGCGTTATGCGTTATGCGTTATGCGTTATGCGTTATGCGTTATGCGATATGCGTTATGCGTTATGCGTTATGCGTTATGCGTTATGTGTTACGCGTTATGCGTTACGCGTTATGCGTTATGCGTTATGCGTTATGCGTTATGCGTTATGCGTTATTCGTTATGCGTTATGCGTTATGCGTTATGCGTTATGCGTTATGCGATGTGCGTTATGCGTTATGCGTTATGCGTTATGCGTTATGCGTTATGCGTTATGCGTTATGCGTTATGCGTTATGCGTTATGCGTTATGCGTTATGCGTTATGCGTTAAGCATTATGACTTTTTCATTGAGCGTTATGCGTTATGACTTTTCCATTGAGCGTTATGCGTTATTCGTTATGGGTTATGCGTTATGCGTTATGGGTTATGCGTTATGCGTTATGCGTTATGCGTTATGCGTTATGCATTATGCGTTATGCGTTATCCGTTATGCGTTATGCGTTATGCGTTATGCGATATGCGTCATGCGTTAAGCGTTATGCGTTATGCATTATGCGTTATCCGTTATGCGTTATGCGTTATGCGTAATGCGTTATGAGTAATGTGTCATGCGTTATGCGTTATGCGTTATGCGTTATGCGTTACGCGTTATGCGTTACGCGTTATGCGTTATGCGTTATGCGTTATGCGTTATGCGTTATGCGTTATGCGTTATGCGTTATGCGTTATGCGTTATGCGTTATGCGTTATGCGTTATGCGTTATGCGTTATGCGTTATGCGTTATGCGTTATGCGTTATGCGTTATGCGTTATGCGTTATGCGTTATGCGTTATGCGTTATGCGTTATGCGTTATGCGTTACGCGTTATGCGTTACGCGTTACGCGTTATGCGTTATGCGTTATGCGTTATGCGTTATGCGTTATGCGTTATTCGTTATGCGTTATGCGTTATGCGTTATGCGTTATGCGTTATGCGATGTGCGATGTGCGTTATGCGTTATGCGTTATGCGTTATGCGTTATGCGTTATGCGTTATGCGTTATGCGTTATGCGTTATGCGTTATGCGTTATGCGTTAAGCATTATGACTTTTTCATTGAGCGTTATGCGTTATGACTTTTCCATTGAGCGTTATGCGTTATTCGTTATGGGTTATGCGTTATGCGTTATGGGTTATGCGTTATGCGTTATGCGTTATGCGTTAGGCGTTATGCGTTATGCGTTATGCGTTATGCGTTATGCGTTATGCGTTATGCGTTATGCGTTATGCGTTATGCGATATGCGTCATGCGTTAAGCGTTATGCGTTATGCATTATGCGTTATCCGTTATGCGTTATGCGTTATGCGTAATGCGTTATGAGTAATGTGTCATGCGTTATGCGTTATGCGTTATTCGTTAAGCGTTATGCTTTATGCGTTATGCGTTATGCGTTATGCGTTATGCGTTATGCGTTATGCGTTATGCGTTATGCGTTATGCGTTATGCGTCATGCGTTATGCGTTATGCGTTATGCGTTATGCGTTATGCGTTATGCGTTATGCGTTATGCGTTATGCGTTATGCGTTATGCGTTATGCGTTATGCGTTATGCGTTATGTGTTATGCGTTGTGCTTTACGGGTTATGCGATATGCCTTATGCGTTATGACTTTTTCATTGAGCGTTATGCGTTATGCGTAATGCGTTATGCATTATGCGTTATGCGTTATGCGTAATGCGTTATGAGTAATGTGTCATGCGTTATGCGTTATGGACTATGCTTTATGCGTTATGCGTTATGGGTTATCCGTTATGCGTCATGCGTTATGCGTTATTCGTTATGCGTTATGCGTTATGCGTTATGCGTTATGCGTTATGCGTTATGCGTTATGCGATATGCGTTATGCGTTATGCGTTATGCGTTATACGTTACGTGTTACGCGTTATGCGTTACGCGTTATGCGTTATGCGTTATGCGTTATGCGTTATGCGTTATGCGTTATTCGTTATGCGTTATGCGTTATGCGTTATGCGTTATGCGTTATGCGATGTGCGTTATGCGTTATGCGTTATGCGTTATTCGTTATGCGTTATGCGTTATGCGTTATGCGTTATGCGTTATGCGTTATGCGTTATGCGTTATGCGTTATGCGTTATGCGTTATGCGTTATGCGTTATGCGTTAAGCATTATGACTTTTTCATTGAGCGTTATGCGTTATGACTTTTCCATTGAGCGTTATGCGTTATTCGTTATGGGTTATGCGTTATGCGTTATGGGTTATGCGTTATGCGTTATGCGTTATGCGTTATGCGTTATGCGTTATGCATTATGCGTTATGCGTTATCCGTTATGCGTTATGCGTTATGCGTTATGCGATATGCGTCATGCGTTAAGCGTTATGCGTTATGCATTATGCGTTATCCGTTATGCGTTATGCGTTATGCGTAATGCGTTATGAGTAATGTGTCATGCGTTATGCGTTATGCGTTATGCGTTATGCGTTACGCGTTATGCGTTACGCGTTATGCGTTATGCGTTATGCGTTATGCGTTATGCGTTATGCGTTATGCGTTATGCGTTATGCGTTATGCGTTATGCGTTATGCGTTATGCGTTATGCGTTATGCGTTATGCGTTATGCGTTATGCGTTATGCGTTATGCGTTATGCGTTATGCGTTATGCGTTATGCGTTATGCGTTATGCGTTATGCGTTATGCGTTATGCGTTATGCGTTATGCGTTATGCGTTATGCGTTATGCGTTATGCGTTATGCGTTATGCGTTATGCGTTATGCGTTATGCGTTATGCGTTACGCGTTACGCGTTATGCGTTATGCGTTATGCGTTATGCGTTATGCGTTATGCGTTATGCGTTATGTGTTATGCGTTATGCGTTAAGCGTTATACGTTATGCGTTATGCGTTATGTGTTATGCGTTATGCGTTATGTGTTATGCGTTGTGCTTTACGGGTTATGCGATATGCGTTATGCGTTATGACTTTTTCATTGAACGTTATGCGTTATGCGATATGCGTTATGCGTTATGCGTTATGCGTTATGCGTTATGCGTTATGCGTTATGCGTTATGCGTTATGCGTTATGCGTTATGCGTTATGCGTTATGCGTTACGCGTTATGCGTTACGCGTTATGCGTTATGCGTTATGCGTTATGCGTTATTCGTTATGCGTTATGCGTTATGCGTTATGCGTTATGCGTTATGCGTTATGCGTTATGCGATATGCGTTATGCGTTATGCGTTATGCGTTATGCGTTATGCGTTACGCGTTATGCGTTACGCGTTATGCGTTATGCGTTATGCGTTATGCGTTATGCGTTATGCGTTATTCGTTATGCGTTATGCGTTATGCGTTATGCGTTATGCGTTATGCGTTATGCGTTATGCGTTATGCGATGTGCGTTATGCGTTATGCGTTATGCGTTATGCGTTATGCGTTATGCGTTATGCGTTATGCGTTATGCGTTATGCGTTATGCGTTATGCGTTATGCGTTATGCGTTAAGCATTATGACTTTTTCATTGAGCGTTATGCGTTATGACTTTTCCATTGAGCGTTATGCGTTATTCGTTATGGGTTATCCGTTATGCGTTATGCGTTATGCGTTATGCGTTATGCGTTATGCATTATGCGTTATGCGTTATCCGTTATGCGTTAAGCGTTATGCGTTATGCATTATGCGTTATCCGTTATGCGTTATGCGTTATGCGTAATGCGTTATGAGTAATGTGTCATGCGTTATGCGTTATGCGTTATGCGTTATGCGTTATGCGTTATGCGTTATGCGTTATGCGTTATGCGTTATGCGTTACGCGTTACGCGTTATGCGTTATGCGTTATGCGTTATGCGTTATGCGTTATGCGTTATGCGTTATGCGTTATGTGTTATGCGTTATGCGTTAAGCGTTATACGTTATGCGTTATGCGTTATGTGTTATGCGTTATGCGTTATGTGTTATGCGTTGTGCTTTACGGGTTATGCGATATGCGTTATGCTTTATGACTTTTTCATTGAACGTTATGCGTTATGCGATATGCGTTATGCGTTATGTGTTATGCGTTATGCGTTATGCGTTATGCGTTATGCGTTATGCGTTATGCGTTATGCGTTATGCGTTATGCGTTATGCGTTATGCGTTATGCGTTATGCGTTATGCGTTATGCGTTATGCGTTATGCGTTATGCGTTATGCGTTATGCGTTATGCGTTATGCGTTATGCGTTATGCGTTATGCGTTATGCGTTATGCGTTATGCGTTATGCGTTATGCGTTATGCGTTATGCGTTATGCGTTATGCGTTATGCGTTATGCGTTATGCGTTATGCGTTATGCGTTATGCGTTATGCGTTATGCGTTATGCGTTATGCGTTATGCGTTATGCGTTATGCGTTATGCGTTATGCGTTATGCGTTATGCGTTATGCGTTATGCGTTATGCGTTATGCGTTATGCGTTATGCGTTATGCGTTATGCGTTATGCGTTATGCGTTATGCGTTATGCGTTATGCGTTATGCGTTATGCGTTATGCGTTATGCGTTATGCGTTATGCGTTATGCGTTATGCGTTATGCGTTATGCGTTATGCGTTATGAGTTATGCGTTATGCGTTATGCGTTATGCGTTATGCGATGTGCGTTATGCGTTATGCGTTATGCGTTATGCGTTATGCGTTATGCGTTATGCGTTATGCGTTATGCGTTATGCGTTATGCGTTATGCGTTATGCGTTATGCGTTATGCGTTATGCGTTATGCGTTATGCGTTATGCGTTATGCGTTATGCGTTATGCGTTATGTGTTATGCGTTATGCGTTAAGCGTTATACGTTATGCGTTATGCGTTATGTGTTATGCGTTATGCGTTATGTGTTATGCGTTGTGCTTTACGGGTTATGCGATATGCGTTATGCGTTATGACTTTTTCATTGAACGTTATGCGTTATTCGTTATGGGTTATGCGTTATGCGTTATGCGTTATGCGTTATGCGTTATGCGTTATGCGTTATGCGTTATGCGTTATGCGTTATGCGTTATGCGTTATGCGTTATGCGTTATGCGTTATGCGTTATGCGTTATGCGTTATGCGTTATGCGTTATGCGTTATGCGTTATGCGTTATGCGTTATGCGTTATGCGTTATGCGTTATGCGTTATGCGTTATGCGTTATGCGTTATGCGTTATGCGTTATGCGTTATGCGTTATGCGTTATGCGTTATGCGTTATGCGTTATGCGTTATGCGTTATGCGTTATGCGTTATGCGTTATGCGTTATGCGTTATGCGTTATGCGTTATGCGTTATGCGTTATGAGTTATGCGTTATGCGTTATGCGTTATGCGTTATGCGATGTGCGTTATGCGTTATGCGTTATGCGTTATGCGTTATGCGTTATGCGTTATGCGTTATGCGTTATGCGTTATGCGTTATGCGTTATGCGTTATGCGTTATGCGTTATGCGTTATGCGTTATGCGTTATGCGTTATGCGTTATGCGTTATGCGTTATGCGTTATGCGTTATGCGTTATGTGTTATGCGTTATGCGTTAAGCGTTATACGTTATGCGTTATGCGTTATGTGTTATGCGTTATGCGTTATGTGTTATGCGTTGTGCTTTACGGGTTATGCGATATGCGTTATGCGTTATGACTTTTTCATTGAACGTTATGCGTTATTCGTTATGGGTTATGCGTTATGCGTTATGGGTTATGCGTTATGCGTTATGCGTTATGCGTTATGCGTTATGCATTATGCGTTATGCGTTATCCGTTATGCGTTATGCGTTATGCGTTATGCGTTATGCGATATGCGTCATGCGTTAAGCGTTATGCGTTATGCATTATGCGTTATCCGTTATGCGTTATGCGTTATGCGTAATGCGTTATGAGTAATGTGTCATGCGTTATGCGTTATGCGTTATGCGTTATGCGTTATGCGTTATGCGTTATGCGTTATGCGTTATGCGTTATGCGTTATGCGTTATGCGTTATGCGTTAAGCGTTATGCGTTATGCGTTACGCGTTACGCGTTATGCGTTATGCGTTATGCGTTATGCGTTATGCGTTATGCGTTATGCGTTATGCGTTATGTGTTATGCGTTATGCGTTAAGCGTTATACGTTATGCGTTATGCGTTATGTGTTATGCGTTATGCGTTATGTGTTATGCGTTGTGCTTTACGGGTTATGCGATATGCGTTATGCGTTATGACTTTTTCATTGAACGTTATGCGTTATGCGATATGCGTTATGCGTTATGCGTTATGCGTTATGCGTTATGCGTTATGCGTTATGCGTTATGCGTTATGCGTTATGCGTTATGCGTTATGCGTTACGCGTTATGCGTTACGCGTTATGCGTTATGCGTTATGCGTTATTCGTTATGCGTTATGCGTTATGCGTTATGCGTTATGCGTTATGCGTTATGCGTTATGCGTTATGCGATATGCGTCATGCGTTAAGCGTTATGCGTTATGCATTATGCGTTATCCGTTATGCGTTATGCGTTATGCGTAATGCGTTATGAGTAATGTGTCATGCGTTATGCGTTATGCGTTATTCGTTAAGCGTTATGCTTTATGCGTTATGCGTTATGCGTTATGCGTTATGCGTTATGCGTTATGCGTCATGCGTCATGCGTAATGCGTTATGCGTTATGCGTTATGCGTTATGCGTTATGCGATATGCGTTATGCGTTATGCGTTATGCGTTATGCGTTATGCGTTATGCGTTATGCGTTATGCGTTATCCGTTATGCGTTACGCGTTACGCGTTATGCGTTATGCGTTATGCGTTATGCGTTATGCGTTATGCGTTATGCGTTATGCGTTATGCGTTATGCGTTATGCGTTATGCGTTATGCGTTATGCGTTATGCGTTATGCGTTATGCGTTATGCGTTATGCGTTATGCGTTATGCGTTATGCGTTATGCGTTATGCGTTATGCGTTATGCGTTATGCGTTATGCGTTATGCGTTATGCGTTATGCGTTATGCGTTATGCGTTATGCGTTATGCGTTATGCGTTATGCGTTATGCGTTATGCGTTATGCGTTATGCGTTATGCGTTATGCGTTATGCGTTATGCGTTATGCGTTATGCGTTATGCGTTATGCGTTATGCGTTATGCGATATGCGTTATGCGTTATGCGTCATGCGTTATGCGTTATGCGTTATGCGTTATGCGTTATGCGTTATGCGTTATGCGTTATGCGTTATGCGTTATGCGTTATGCGTTATGCGTTATGCGTTATGCGTTATGCGTTATGCGTTATGCGTTATGCGTTATGCGTTATGCGTTATGCGTTATGCGTTATGCGTTATGCGTTATGCGTTATGCGTTATGCGTTATGCGTTATGCGTTATGCGTTATGCGTTATGCGTTATGCGTTATGCGTTATGCGTTATGCGTTATGCGTTATGCGTTATGCGTTATGCGTTATGCGTTATGCGTTATGCGTTATGCGTTATGCGTTATGCGTTATGCGTTATGCGTTATGCGTTATGCGTTATGCGTTATGCGTTATGCGTTATGTGTTATGCGTTGTGCTTTACGGGTTATGCGATATGCGTTATGCGTTATGACTTTTTCATTGAGCGTTATGCGTTATGCGTAATGCGTTATGCATTATGCGTTATGCGTAATGCGTTATGAGTAATGTGTCATGCGTTATGCGTTATGGACTATGCTTTATGCGTTATGCGTTATGGGTTATCCGTTATGCGTCATGCGTTATGCGTTATTCGTTATGCGTTATGCGTTATGCGTTATGCGTTATGCGTTATGCGTTATGCGTTATGCGATATGCGTTATGCGTTATGCGTTATGCGTTATGCGTTATGTGTTACGCGTTATGCGTTACGCGTTATGCGTTATGCGTTATGCGTTATGCGTTATGCGTTATGCGTTATTCGTTATGCGTTATGCGTTATGCGTTATGCGTTATGCGATGTGCGTTATGCGTTATGCGTTATGCGTTATGCGTTATGCGTTATGCGTTATGCGTTATGCGTTATGCGTTATGCGTTATGCGTTATGCGTTATGCGTTATGCGTTATGCGTTATGCGTTAAGCATTATGACTTTTTCATTGAGCGTTATGCGTTATGACTTTTCCATTGAGCGTTATGCGTTATTCGTTATGGGTTATGCGTTATGCGTTATGGGTTATGCGTTATGCGTTATGCGTTATGCGTTATGCGTTATGCATTATGCGTTATGCGTTATCCGTTATGCGTTATGCGTTATGCGTTATGCGATATGCGTCATGCGTTAAGCGTTATGCGTTATGCATTATGCGTTATCCGTTATGCGTTATGCGTTATGCGTAATGCGTTATGAGTAATGTGTCATGCGTTATGCGTTATGCGTTATGCGTTATGCGTTACGCGTTATGCGTTACGCGTTATGCGTTATGCGTTATGCGTTATGCGTTATGCGTTATGCGTTATGCGTTATGCGTTATGCGTTATGCGTTATGCGTTATGCGTTATGCGTTATGCGTTATGCGTTATGCGTTATGCGTTATGCGTTATGCGTTATGCGTTATGCGTTATGCGTTATGCGTTATGCGTTATGCGTTATGCGTTATGCGTTATGCGTTATGCGTTATGCGTTATGCGTTATGCGTTATGCGTTACGCGTTATGCGTTACGCGTTACGCGTTATGCGTTATGCGTTATGCGTTATGCGTTATGCGTTATGCGTTATTCGTTATGCGTTATGCGTTATGCGTTATGCGTTATGCGTTATGCGATGTGCGATGTGCGTTATGCGTTATGCGTTATGCGTTATGCGTTATGCGTTATGCGTTATGCGTTATGCGTTATGCGTTATGCGTTATGCGTTAAGCATTATGACTTTTTCATTGAGCGTTATGCGTTATGACTTTTCCATTGAGCGTTATGCGTTATTCGTTATGGGTTATGCGTTATGCGTTATGGGTTATGCGTTATGCGTTATGCGTTATGCGTTAGGCGTTATGCGTTATGCGTTATGCGTTATGCGTTATGCGTTATGCGTTATGCGTTATGCGTTATCCGTTATGCGTTATGCGTTATGCGTTATGCGATATGCGTTATGCGTTATGCGTTATGCGTTATGCGTTATGCGTTATGCGTTATGCGTTATGCGTTATGCGTTATCCGTTATGCGTTACGCGTTACGCGTTACGCGTTATGCGTTATGCGTTATGCGTTATGCGTTATGCGTTATGCGTTATGCGTTATGCGTTATGCGTTATGCGTTATGCGTTATGCGTTATGCGTTATGCGTTATGCGTTATGCGTTATGCGTTATGCGTTATGCGTTATGCGTTATGCGTTATGCGTTATGCGTTATGCGTTATGCGTTATGCGTTATGCGTTATGCGTTATGCGTTATGCGTTATGCGTTATGCGTTATGCGTTATGCGTTATCCGTTATGCGTTACGCGTTACGCGTTATGCGTTATGCGTTATGCGTTATGCGTTATGCGTTATGCGTTATGCGTTATGCGTTATGCGTTATGCGTTATGCGTTATGCGTTATGCGTTATGCTTTATGCGTTATGCGTTATGCGATATGCGTTATGCGTTATGCGTCATGCGTTATGCGTTATGCGTTATGCGTTATGCGTTATGCGTTATGCGTTATGCGTTATGCGTTATGCGTTATGCGTTATGCGTTATGCGTTATGCGTTATGCGTTATGCGTTATGCGTTATGCGTTATGCGTTATGCGTTATGCGTTATGCGTTATGCGTTATGCGTTATGCGTTATGCGTTATGCGTTATGCGTTATGCGTTATGCGTTATGCGTTATGCGTTATGCGTTATGCGTTATGCGTTATGCGTTATGCGTTATGCGTTATGCGTTATGCGTTATGCGTTATGCGTTATGCGTTATGCGTTATGCGTTATGCGTTATGCGTTATGCGTTATGCGTTATGCGTTATGCGTTATGCGTTATGCGTTATGCGTTATGCGTTATGCGTTATGCGTTATGCGTTATGTGTTATGCGTTGTGCTTTACGGGTTATGCGATATGCGTTATGCGTTATGACTTTTTCATTGAGCGTTATGCGTTATGCGTAATGCGTTATGCATTATGCGTTATGCGTTATGCGTAATGCGTTATGAGTAATGTGTCATGCGTTATGCGTTATGGACTATGCTTTATGCGTTATGCGTTATGGGTTATCCGTTATGCGTCATGCGTTATGCGTTATTCGTTATGCGTTATGCGTTATGCGTTATGCGTTATGCGTTATGCGTTATGCGTTATGCGATATGCGTTATGCGTTATGCGTTATGCGTTATGCGTTATGTGTTATGCGTTATGCGTTATGCGTAATGCGTTATGAGTAATGTGTCATGCGTTATGCGTTATGCGTTATTCGTTAAGCGTTATGCTTTATGCGTTATGCGTTATGCGTTATGCGTTATGCGTTATGCGTTATGCGTTATGCGTTATGCGTTATGCGTCATGCGTCATGCGTAATGCGTTATGCGTTATGCGTTATGCGTTATGCGTTATGCGTTATGCGTTATGCGTTATGCGTTATGCGTTATGCGTTATGCGTTATGCGTTATCCGTTATGCGTTACGCGTTATGCGTTATGCGTTATGCGTTATGCGTTAAGCATTATGACTTTTTCATTGAGCGTTATGCGTTATGACTTTTCCATTGAGCGTTATGCGTTATTCGTTATGGGTTATGCGTTATGCGTTATGGGTTATGCGTTATGCGTTATGCGTTATGCGTTATGCGTTATGCATTATGCGATATGCGTTATGCGTTATGCGTTATGCGTTATGCGTTATGCGTTATGCGTTATGCGTTATGCGTTATGCGTTATGCGTTATGCGTTATGCGTTATGCGTTATGCGTTATGCGTTATGCGTTATGCGTTATGCGTTATGCGTTATCCGTTACGCGTTACGCGTTAGGCGTTATGCGTTATGCGTTATGCGTTATGCGTTATGCGTTATGCGTTATGCGTTATGCGTTATGCGTTATGCGTTATGCGTTATGCGTTATGCGTTATGCGTTATGCGTTATGCGTTATGCGTTATGCGTTATGCGTTATGCGTTATGCGTTATGCGTTATGCGTTATGCGTTATGCGTTATGCGTTATGCGTTATGCGTTATGCGTTACGCGTTACGCGTTATGCGTTACGCGTTACGCGTTATGCGTTATGCGTTATGCGTTATGCGTTATGCGTTATGCGTTATGTGTTATGCGTTATGCGTTAAGCGTTATACGTTATGCATTATGCGTTATGTGTTATGCGTTATGCGTTATGTGTTATGCGTTGTGCTTTACGGGTTATGCGATATGCGTTATGCGTTATGACTTTTTCATTGAACGTTATGCGTTATGCGATATGCGTTATGCGTTATGCGTTATGCGTTATGCGTTATGCGTTATGCGTTATGCGTTATGCGTTATGCGTTATGCGTCATGCGTCATGCGTTATGCGTTATGCGTTATGCGTTATGCGTTATGCGTTATGCGTTATGCGTTATGCGTTATGCGTTATGCGTTATGCGTTATGCGTTATGCGTTATGCGTTATCCGTTACGCGTTACGCGTTAGGCGTTATGCGTTATGCGTTATGCGTTATGCGTTATGCGTTATGCGTTATGCGTTATGCGTTATTGTTATGCGTTATGCGTTATGCGTTATGCGTTATGCGTTATGCGTTATGCGTTATGCGTTATGCGTTATGCGTTATGCGTTATGCGTTATGCGTTATGCGTTATGCGTTATGCGTTATGCGTTATGCGTTATGCGTTATGCGTTATGCGTTATGCGTTATGCGTTATGCGTTATGCGTTATGCGTTATGCGTTATGCGTTATGCGTTATGCGTTATGCGTTATGCGTTATGCGTTATGCGTTATGCGTTATGCGTTATGCGTTATGCGTTATGCGTTATGCGTTATGCGTTATGCGTTATGCGTTATGCGTTATGCGTTATGCGTTATGCGTTATGCGTTATGCGTTATGCGTTATGCGTTATGCGTTATGCGTAATGCTTTATGCGTTATGCGTTATGCGTTATGCGTTATGCGTTATGCGTTATGCGTTATGCGTTATGCGTTATGCGTTATGCGTTATGCGTTATGCGTTAAGCATTATGACTTTTTCATTGAGCGTTATGCGTTATGACTTTTCCATTGAGCGTTATGCGTTATGCGTTATTCGTTATGGGTTATGCGTTATGCGTTATGGGTTATGCGTTATGCGTTATGCGTTATGCGTTATGCGTTATGCGTTATGCGTTATGCATTATGCGTTATGCGTTATCCGTTATGCGTTATGCGTTATGCGTTATGCGTTATGCGATATGCGTCATGCGTTAAGCGTTATGCGTTATGCATTATGCGTTATCCGTTATGCGTTATGCGTTATGCGTAATGCGTTATGAGTAATGTGTCATGCGTTATGCGTTATGCGTTATGCGTTATGCGTTATGCGTTATGCGTTATGCGTTATGCGTTATGCGTTATGCGATATGCGTCATGCGTTAAGCGTTATGCGTTATGCATTATGCGTTATCCGTTATGCGTTATGCGTTATGCGTAATGCGTTATGAGTAATGTGTCATGCGTTATGCGTTATGCGTTATGCGTTATGCGTTATGCGTTACGCGTTATGCGTTACGCGTTATGCGTTATGCGTTATGCGTTATGCGTTATGCGTTATGCGTTATGCGTTATGCGTTATGCGTTATGCGTTATGCGTTATGCGTTATGCGTTATGCGTTATGCGTTATGCGTTATGCGTTATGCGTTATGCGTTATGCGTTATGCGTTATGCGTTATGCGTTATGCGTTATGCGTTATGCGTTATGCGTTATGCGTTATGCGTTATGCGTTATGCGTTATGCGTTATGCGTTATGCGTTATGCGTTATGCGTTAAGCGTTATGCGTTATCCGTTACGCGTTACGCGTTATGCGTTATGCGTTATGCGTTATGCGTTATGCGTTATGCGTTATGCGTTATGTGTTATGCGTTATGCGTTAAGCGTTATACGTTATGCGTTATGCGTTATGCGTTATGTGTTATGCGTTATGCGTTATGTGTTATGCGTTGTGCTTTACGGGTTATGCGATATGCGTTATGCGTTATGACTTTTTCATTGAACGTTATGCGTTATGCGATATGCGTTATGCGTTATGCGTTATGCGTTATGCGTTATGCGTTATGCGTTATGCGTTATGCGTTATGCGTTATGCGTTATGCGTTATGCGTTATGCGTTACGCGTTATGCGTTACGCGTTATGCGTTATGCGTTATGCGTTATGCGTTATGCGTTATGCGTTATGCGTTATGCGTTATGCGTTATGCGTTATGCGTTATGTGTTATGCGTTGTGCTTTACGGGTTATGCGATATGCGTTATGCGTTATGACTTTTTCATTGAACGTTATGCGTTATGCGATATGCGTTATGCGTTATGCGTTATGCGTTATGCGTTATGCGATATGCGTTATGCGTTATGCGTTATGCGTTATGCGTTATGCGTTACGCGTTATGCGTTACGCGTTATGCGTTATGCGTTATGCGTTATGCGTTATGCGTTATGCGTTATGCGTTATGCGTTATGCGTTATGCGTTATGCGTTATGCGTTATGCGTTATGCGTTATGCGTTATGCGTTATGCGTTATGCGTTATGCGTTATGCGTTATGCGTTATGCGTTATGCGTTATGCGTTATGCGTTATGCGTTATGCGTTATGCGTTAAGCATTATGACTTTTTCATTGAGCGTTATGCGTTATGACTTTTCCATTGAGCGTTATGCGTTATTCGTTATGGGTTATGCGTTATGCGTTATGGGTTATGCGTTATGCGTTATGCGTTATGCGTTATGCGTTATGCGTTATGCATTATGCGTTATGCGTTATCCGTTATGCGTTATGCGTTATGCGTTATGCGTTATGCGATATGCGTCATGCGTTAAGCGTTATGCGTTATGCATTATGCGTTATCCGTTATGCGTTATGCGTTATGCGTAATGCGTTATGAGTAATGTGTCATGCGTTATGCGTTATGCGTTATGCGTTATGCGTTATGCGTTATGCGTTATGCGTTATGCGTTATGCGTTATGCGTTATGCGTTATGCGATATGCGTCATGCGTTAAGCGTTATGCGTTATGCATTATGCGTTATCCGTTATGCGTTATGCGTTATGCGTAATGCGTTATGAGTAATGTGTCATGCGTTATGCGTTATGCGTTATGCGTTATGCGTTATGCGTTACGCGTTATGCGTTACGCGTTATGCGTTATGCGTTATGCGTTATGCGTTATGCGTTATGCGTTATGCGTTATGCGTTATGCGTTATGCGTTATGCGTTATGCGTTATGCGTTATGCGTTATGCGTTATGCGTTATGCGTTATGCGTTATGCGTTATGCGTTATGCGTTATGCGTTATGCGTTATGCGTTATGCGTTATGCGTTATGCGTTATGCGTTATGCGTTATGCGTTATGCGTTATGCGTTATGCGTTATGCGTTATGCGTTATGCGTTATGCGTTATGCGTTATGCGTTATGCGTTATGCGTTATGCGTTATGCGTTATGCGTTATGTGTTATGCGTTATGCGTTAAGCGTTATACGTTATGCGTTATGCGTTATGCGTTATGTGTTATGCGTTATGCGTTATGTGTTATGCGTTGTGCTTTACGGGTTATGCGATATGCGTTATGCGTTATGACTTTTTCATTGCACGTTATGCGTTATGCGATATGCGTTATGCGTTATGCGTTATGCGTTATGCGTTATGCGTTATGCGTTATGCGTTATGCGTTATGCGTTATGCGTTATGCGTTATGCGTTATGCGTTATGCGTTATGCGTTATGCGTTATGCGTTATGCGTTATGCGTTATGCGTTATGCGTTATGCGTTATGCATTATGCGTTATCCGTTATGCGTTATGCGTTATGCGTTATGCGTTACGCGTTATGCGTTACGCGTTACGCGTTATGCGTTATGCGTTATGCGTTATGCGTTATGCGTTATGCGTTATTCGTTATGCGTTATGCGTTATGCGTTATGCGTTATGCGTTATGCGATGTGCGATGTGCGTTATGCGTTATGCGTTATGCGTTATGCGTTATGCGTTATGCGTTATGCGTTAAGCATTATGACTTTTTCATTGAGCGTTATGCGTTATGACTTTTCCATTGTGCGTTATGCGTTATGCATTATGCGTTATCCGTTATGCGTTATGCGTTATGCGTAATGCGTTATGAGTAATGTGTCATGCGTTATGCGTTATGGACTATGCTTTATGCGTTATGCGTTATGGGTTATCCGTTATGCGTCATGCGTTATGCGTTATTCGTTATGCGTTATGCGTTATGCGTTATGCGTTATGCGTTATGCGTTATGCGTTATGCGTTATGCGTTATGCGATATGCGTTATGCGTTATGCGTTATGCGTTATGCGTTATGCGTTATGTGTTACGCGTTATGCGTTACGCGTTATGCGTTATGCGTTATGCGTTATGCGTTATGCGTTATTCGTTATGCGTTATGCGTTATGCGTTATGCGTTATGCGTTATGCGATGTGCGTTATGCGTTATGCGTTATGCGTTATTCGTTATGCGTTATGCGTTATGCGTTATGCGTTATGCGTTATGCGTTATGCGTTATGCGTTATGCGTTATGCGTTATGCGTTATGCGTTATGCGTTAAGCATTATGACTTTTTCATTGAGCGTTATGCGTTATGACTTTTCCATTGAGCGTTATGCGTTATTCGTTATGGGTTATGCGTTATGCGTTATGGGTTATGCGTTATGCGTTATGCGTTATGCGTTATGCGTTATGCATTATGCGTTATGCGTTATCCGTTATGCGTTATGCGTTATGCGTTATGCGATATGCGTCATGCGTTAAGCGTTATGCGTTATGCATTATGCGTTATCCGTTATGCGTTATGCGTTATGCGTAATGCGTTATGAGTAATGTGTCATGCGTTATGCGTTATGCGTTATGCGTTATGCGTTACGCGTTATGCGTTACGCGTTATGCGTTATGCGTTATGCGTTATGCGTTATGCGTTATGCGTTATGCGTTATGCGTTATGCGTTATGCGTTATGCGTTATGCGTTATGCGTTATGCGTTATGCGTTATGCGTTATGCGTTATGCGTTATGCGTTATGCGTTATGCGTTACGCGTTATGCGTTACGCGTTATGCGTTATGCGTTATGCGTTATGCGTTATGCGTTATGCGTTATGCGTTATGCGTTATGCGTTATGCGTTATGCGTTATGCGTTATGCGTTATGCGTTATGCGTTATGCGTTATGCGTTATGCGTTATGCGTTATGCGTTATGCGTTATGCGTTATGCGTTATGCGTTATGCGTTATGCGTTATGCGTTATGCGTTATGCGTTATGCGTTATGCGTTATGCGTTATGCGTTATGCGTTATGCGTTATGCGTTATGCGTTATGCGTTAAGCGTTATGCGTTATCCGTTACGCGTTACGCGTTATGCGTTATGCGTTATGCGTTATGCGTTATGCGTTATGCGTTATGCGTTATGTGTTATGCGTTATGCGTTAAGCGTTATACGTTATGCGTTATGCGTTATGTGTTATGCGTTATGCGTTATGTGTTATGCGTTGTGCTTTACGGGTTATGCGATATGCGTTATGCGTTATGACTTTTTCATTGAACGTTATGCGTTATGCGATATGCGTTATGCGTTATGCGTTATGCGTTATGCGTTATGCGTTATGCGTTATGCGTTATGCGTTATGCGTTATGCGTTACGCGTTATGCGTTACGCGTTATGCGTTATGCGTTATGCGTTATGCGTTATGCGTTATGCGTTATGCGTTATGCGTTATGCGTTATGCGTTATGCGTTATGCGTTATGCGTTATGCGTTATGCGTTATGCGTTATGTGTTATGCGTTGTGCTTTACGGGTTATGCGATATGCGTTATGCGTTATGACTTTTTCATTGAACGTTATGCGTTATGCGATATGCGTTATGCGTTATGCGTTATGCGTTATGCGTTATGCGTTATGCGTTATGCGATATGCGTTATGCGTTATGCGTTATGCGTTATGCGTTATGCGTTACGCGTTATGCGTTACGCGTTATGCGTTATGCGTTATGCGTTATGCGTTATGCGTTATGCGTTATGCGTTATGCGTTATGCGTTATGCGTCATGCGTCATGCGTAATGCGTTATGCGTTATGCGTTATGCGTTATGCGTTATGCGTTATGCGTTATGCGTTATGCGTTATGCGTTATGCGTTATGCGTTATGCGTTATCCGTTATGCGTTACGCGTTATGCGTTATGCGTTATGCGTTATGCGTTATGCGTTATGCGTTATTCGTTATGCGTTATGCGTTATGCGTTATGCGTTATGCGTTATGCGATGTGCGTTATGCGTTATGCGTTATGCGTTATGCGTTATGCGTTATGCGTTATGCGTTATGCGTTATGCGTTATGCGTTATGCGTTATGCGTTATGTGTTATGCGTTATGCGTTAAGCGTTATACGTTATGCGTTATGCGTTATGCGTTATGTGTTATGCGTTATGCGTTATGTGTTATGCGTTGTGCTTTACGGGTTATGCGATATGCGTTATGCGTTATGACTTTTTCATTGCACGTTATGCGTTATGCGATATGCGTTATGCGTTATGCGTTATGCGTTATGCGTTATGCGTTATGCGTTATGCGTTATGCGTTATGCGTTATGCGTTATGCGTTATGCGTTATGCGTTATGCGTTATGCGTTATGCGTTATGCGTTATGCGTTATGCGTTATGCGTTATGCATTATGCGTTATCCGTTATGCGTTATGCGTTATGCGTTATGCGTTACGCGTTATGCGTTACGCGTTACGCGTTATGCGTTATGCGTTATGCGTTATGCGTTATGCGTTATGCGTTATTCGTTATGCGTTATGCGTTATGCGTTATGCGTTATGCGTTATGCGATGTGCGATGTGCGTTATGCGTTATGCGTTATGCGTTATGCGTTATGCGTTATGCGTTAAGCATTATGACTTTTTCATTGAGCGTTATGCGTTATGACTTTTCCATTGTGCGTTATGCGTTATGCATTATGCGTTATCCGTTATGCGTTATGCGTTATGCGTAATGCGTTATGAGTAATGTGTCATGCGTTATGCGTTATGGACTATGCTTTATGCGTTATGCGTTATGGGTTATCCGTTATGCGTCATGCGTTATGCGTTATTCGTTATGCGTTATGCGTTATGCGTTATGCGTTATGCGTTATGCGTTATGCGTTATGCGTTATGCGATATGCGTTATGCGTTATGCGTTATGCGTTATGCGTTATGTGTTACGCGTTATGCGTTACGCGTTATGCGTTATGCGTTATGCGTTATGCGTTATGCGTTATTCGTTATGCGTTATGCGTTATGCGTTATGCGTTATGCGTTATGCGATGTGCGTTATGCGTTATGCGTTATGCGTTATTCGTTATGCGTTATGCGTTATGCGTTATGCGTTATGCGTTATGCGTTATGCGTTATGCGTTATGCGTTATGCGTTATGCGTTATGCGTTATGCGTTATGCGTTAAGCATTATGACTTTTTCATTGAGCGTTATGCGTTATGACTTTTCCATTGAGCGTTATGCGTTATTCGTTATGGGTTATGCGTTATGCGTTATGGGTTATGCGTTATGCGTTATGCGTTATGCGTTATGCGTTATGCATTATGCGTTATGCGTTATCCGTTATGCGTTATGCGTTATGCGTTATGCGATATGCGTCATGCGTTAAGCGTTATGCGTTATGCATTATGCGTTATCCGTTATGCGTTATGCGTTATGCGTAATGCGTTATGAGTAATGTGTCATGCGTTATGCGTTATGCGTTATGCGTTATGCGTTACGCGTTATGCGTTACGCGTTATGCGTTATGCGTTATGCGTTATGCGTTATGCGTTATGCGTTATGCGTTATGCGTTATGCGTTATGCGTTATGCGTTATGCGTTATGCGTTATGCGTTATGCGTTATGCGTTATGCGTTATGCGTTATGCGTTATGCGTTATGCGTTATGCGTTATGCGTTATGCGTTATGCGTTATGCGTTATGCGTTATGCGTTATGCGTTATGCGTTATGCGTTATGCGTTATGCGTTACGCGTTACGCGTTATGCGTTATGCGTTATGCGTTATGCGTTATGCGTTATGCGTTATGCGTTATGCGTTATGCGTTATGTGTTATGCGTTATGCGTTAAGCGTTATACGTTATGCGTTATGCGTTATGTGTTATGCGTTATGCGTTATGTGTTATGCGTTGTGCTTTACGGGTTATGCGATATGCGTTATGCGTTATGACTTTTTCATTGAACGTTATGCGTTATGCGATATGCGTTATGCGTTATGCGTTATGCGTTATGCGTTATGCGTTATGCGTTATGCGTTATGCGTTATGCGTTATGCGTTATGCGTTATGCGTTACGCGTTATGCGTTACGCGTTATGCGTTATGCGTTATGCGTTATGCGTTATTCGTTATGCGTTATGCGTTATGCGTTATGCGTTATGCGTTATGCGTTATGCGTTATGCGATATGCGTTATGCGTTATGCGTTATGCGTTATGCGTTATGCGTTACGCGTTATGCGTTACGCGTTATGCGTTATGCGTTATGCGTTATGCGTTATGCGTTATGCGTTATTCGTTATGCGTTATGCGTTATGCGTTATGCGTTATGCGTTATGCGTTATGCGTTATGCGTTATGCGTTATGCGATGTGCGTTATGCGTTATGCGTTATGCGTTATGCGTTATGCGTTATGCGTTATGCGTTATGCGTTATGCGTTATGCGTTAAGAATTATGACTTTTTCATTGAGCGTTATGCGTTATGACTTTTCCATTGAGCGTTATGCGTTATTCGTTATGGGTTATGCGTTATGCGTTATGGGTTATGCGTTATGCGTTATGCGTTATGCGTTATGCGTTATGCATTATGCGTTATGCGTTATCCGTAATGCGTTATGCGTTATGCGTTATGCGTTATGCGATATGCGTCATGCGTTAAGCGTTATGCGTTATGCATTATGCGTTATCCGTTATGCGTTATGCGTTATGCGTAATGCGTTATGAGTAATGTGTCATGCGTTATGCGTTATGCGTTATGCGTTATGCGTAATGCGTTATGCGTTATGCGTTATGCGTTATGCGTTATGCGTTAAGCGTTATGCGTTATGCGTTACGCGTTACGCGTTATGCGTTATGCGTTATGCGTTATGCGTTATGCGTTATGCGTTATGCGTTATGCGTTATGTGTTATGCGTTATGCGTTAAGCGTTATACGTTATGCGTTATGCGTTATGTGTTATGCGTTATGCGTCATGTGTTATGCGTTGTGCTTTACGGGTTATGCGATATGCGTTATGCTTTATGACTTTTTCATTGAACGTTATGCGTTATGCGATATGCGTTATGCGTTATGCGTTATGCGTTATGCGTTATGCGTTATGCGTTATGCGTTATGCGTTATGCGTTATGCGTTATGCGTTATGTGTTATGCGTTATGCGTTATGCGTTATGCGTTATGCGTTATGCGTTATGCGTTATGCGTTATGCGTTATGCGTTATGCGTTATGCGTTATGCGTTATGCGTTATGCGTTATGCGTTATGCGTTATGCGTTATGCGTTATGCGTTATGCGTTATGCGTTATGCGTTATGCGTTATGCGTTATGCGTTATGCGTTATGCGTTATGCGTTATGCGTTATGCGTTATGCGTTATGCGTTATGCGTTATGCGTTATGCGTTATGCGTTATGCGTTATGCGTTATGCGTTATGCGTTATGCGTTATGCGTTATGCGTTATGCGTTATGCGTTATGCGTTATGCGTTATGCGTTATGCGTTATGCGTTATGCGTTATGCGTTATGCGTTATGCGTTATGCGTTATGCGTTATGCGTTATGCGTTATGCGTTATGCGTTATGCGTTATGCGTTATGCGTTATGCGTTATGCGTTATGCGTTATGCGTTATGCGTTATGCGTTATGCGTTATGCGTTATGTGTTATGCGTTATGCGTTATGCGATATGCGTTATGCGTTATGCGTTATGCGTTATGCGTTATGCGTTATGCGTTATGTGTTACGCGTTATGCGTTACGCGTTATGCGTTATGCGTTATGCGTTATGCGTTATGCGTTATTCGTTATGCGTTATGCGTTATGCGTTATGCGTTATGCGTTATGCGATGTGCGTTATGCGTTATGCGTTATGCGTTATTCGTTATGCGTTATGCGTTATGCGTTATGCGTTATGCGTTATGCGTTATGCGTTATGCGTTATGCGTTATGCGTTATGCGTTATGCGTTATGCGTTAAGCATTATGACTTTTTCATTGAGCGTTATGCGTTATGACTTTTCCATTGAGCGTTATGCGTTATTCGTTATGGGTTATGCGTTATGCGTTATGGGTTATGCGTTATGCGTTATGCGTTATGCGTTATGCGTTATGCATTATGCGTTATGCGTTATCCGTTATGCGTTATGCGTTATGCGTTATGCGATATGCGTCATGCGTTAAGCGTTATGCGTTATGCATTATGCGTTATCCGTTATGCGTTATGCGTTATGCGTAATGCGTTATGAGTAATGTGTCATGCGTTATGCGTTATGCGTTATGCGTTATGCGTTACGCGTTATGCGTTACGCGTTATGCGTTATGCGTTATGCGTTATGCGTTATGCGTTATGCGTTATGCGTTATGCGTTATGCGTTATGCGTTATGCGTTATGCGTTATGCGTTATGCGTTATGCGTTATGCGTTATGCGTTATGCGTTATGCGTTATGCGTTATGCGTTATGCGTTATGCGTTATGCGTTATGCGTTATGCGTTATGCGTTATGCGTTATGCGTTATGCGTTATGCGTTATGCGTTATGCGTTATGCGTTAAGCGTTATGCGTTATCCGTTACGCGTTACGCGTTATGCGTTATGCATTATGCGTTATCCGTTATGCGTTATGCGTTATGCGTAATGCGTTATGAGTAATGTGTCATGCGTTATGCGTTATGCGTTATGCGTTATGCGTTACGCGTTATGCGTTACGCGTTATGCGTTATGCGTTATGCGTTATGCGTTATGCGTTATGCGTTATGCGTTATGCGTTATGCGTTATGCGTTATGCGTTATGCGTTATGCGTTATGCGTTATGCGTTATGCGTTATGCGTTATGCGTTATGCGTTATGCGTTATGCGTTATGCGTTATGCGTTATGCGTTATGCGTTATGCGTTATGCGTTATGCGTTATGCGATATGCGTCATGCGTTAAGCGTTATGCGTTATGCATTATGCGTTATCCGTTATGCGTTATGCGTTATGCGTAATGCGTTATGAGTAATGTGTCATGCGTTATGCGTTATGCGTTATGCGTTATGCGTTACGCGTTATGCGTTACGCGTTATGCGTTATGCGTTATGCGTTATGCGTTATGCGTTATGCGTTATGCGTTATGCGTTATGCGTTATGCGTTATGCGTTATGCGTTATGCGTTATGCGTTATGCGTTATGCGTTATGCGTTATGCGTTATGCGTTATGCGTTATGCGTTATGCGTTATGCGTTATGCGTTATGCGTTATGCGTTATGCGTTATGCGTTATGCGTTATGCGTTAAGCGTTATGCGTTATCCGTTACGCGTTACGCGTTATGCGTTATGCGTTATGCGTTATGCGTTATGCGTTATGCGTTATGCGTTATGCGTTATGCGTTATGCGTTATGCGTTATGCGTTATGCGTTATGCGTTATGCGTTATGCGTTATGCGTTATGTGTTATGCGTTGTGCTTTACGGGTTATGCGATATGCGTTATGCGTTATGACTTTTTCATTGAACGTTATGCGTTATGCGATATGCGTTATGCGTTATGCGTTATGCGTTATGCGTTATGCGTTATGCGTTATGCGATATGCGTTATGCGTTATGCGTTATGCGTTATGCGTTATGCGTTACGCGTTATGCGTTACGCGTTATGCGTTATGCGTTATGCGTTATGCGTTATGCGTTATGCGTTATGCGTCATGCGTCATGCGTAATGCGTTATGCGTTATGCGTTATGCGTTATGCGTTATGCGTTATGCGTTATGCGTTATGCGTTATGCGTTATGCGTTATGCGTTATGCGTTATCCGTTATGCGTTACGCGTTATGCGTTATGCGTTATGCGTTATGCGTTATGCGTTATGCGTTATTCGTTATGCGTTATGCGTTATGCGTTATGCGTTATGCGTTATGCGATGTGCGTTATGCGTTATGCGTTATGCGTTATGCGTTATGCGTTATGCGTTATGCGTTATGCGTTATGCGTTATGCGTTATGCGTTATGTGTTATGCGTTATGCGTTAAGCGTTATACGTTATGCGTTATGCGTTATGCGTTATGTGTTATGCGTTATGCGTTATGTGTTATGCGTTGTGCTTTACGGGTTATGCGATATGCGTTATGCGTTATGACTTTTTCATTGCACGTTATGCGTTATGCGATATGCGTTATGCGTTATGCGTTATGCGTTATGCGTTATGCGTTATGCGTTATGCGTTATGCGTTATGCGTTATGCGTTATGCGTTATGCGTTATGCGTTATGCGTTATGCGTTATGCGTTATGCGTTATGCGTTATGCGTTATGCGTTATGCGTTATGCATTATGCGTTATCCGTTATGCGTTATGCGTTATGCGTTATGCGTTACGCGTTATGCGTTACGCGTTACGCGTTATGCGTTATGCGTTATGCGTTATGCGTTATGCGTTATGCGTTATTCGTTATGCGTTATGCGTTATGCGTTATGCGTTATGCGTTATGCGATGTGCGATGTGCGTTATGCGTTATGCGTTATGCGTTATGCGTTATGCGTTATGCGTTATGCGTTATGCGTTATGCGTTAAGCATTATGACTTTTTCATTGAGCGTTATGCGTTATGACTTTTCCATTGTGCGTTATGCGTTATGCATTATGCGTTATCCGTTATGCGTTATGCGTTATGCGTAATGCGTTATGAGTAATGTGTCATGCGTTATGCGTTATGGACTATGCTTTATGCGTTATGCGTTATGGGTTATCCGTTATGCGTCATGCGTTATGCGTTATTCGTTATGCGTTATGCGTTATGCGTTATGCGTTATGCGTTATGCGTTATGCGTTATGCGTTATGCGATATGCGTTATGCGTTATGCGTTATGCGTTATGCGTTATGTGTTACGCGTTATGCGTTACGCGTTATGCGTTATGCGTTATGCGTTATGCGTTATGCGTTATTCGTTATGCGTTATGCGTTATGCGTTATGCGTTATGCGTTATGCGATGTGCGTTATGCGTTATGCGTTATGCGTTATTCGTTATGCGTTATGCGTTATGCGTTATGCGTTATGCGTTATGCGTTATGCGTTATGCGTTATGCGTTATGCGTTATGCGTTATGCGTTATGCGTTATGCGTTATGCGTTATGCGTTAAGCATTATGACTTTTTCATTGAGCGTTATGCGTTATGACTTTTCCATTGAGCGTTATGCGTTATTCGTTATGGGTTATGCGTTATGCGTTATGGGTTATGCGTTATGCGTTATGCGTTATGCGTTATGCGTTATGCATTATGCGTTATGCGTTATCCGTTATGCGTTATGCGTTATGCGTTATGCGATATGCGTCATGCGTTAAGCGTTATGCGTTATGCATTATGCGTTATCCGTTATGCGTTATGCGTTATGCGTAATGCGTTATGAGTAATGTGTCATGCGTTATGCGTTATGCGTTATGCGTTATGCGTTACGCGTTATGCGTTACGCGTTATGCGTTATGCGTTATGCGTTATGCGTTATGCGTTATGCGTTATGCGTTATGCGTTATGCGTTATGCGTTATGCGTTATGCGTTATGCGTTATGCGTTATGCGTTATGCGTTATGCGTTATGCGTTATGCGTTATGCGTTATGCGTTATGCGTTATGCGTTATGCGTTATGCGTTATGCGTTATGCGTTATGCGTTATGCGTTATGCGTTATGCGTTATGCGTTATGCGTTATGCGTTACGCGTTACGCGTTATGCGTTATGCGTTATGCGTTATGCGTTATGCGTTATGCGTTATGCGTTATGCGTTATGCGTTATGTGTTATGCGTTATGCGTTAAGCGTTATACGTTATGCGTTATGCGTTATGTGTTATGCGTTATGCGTTATGTGTTATGCGTTGTGCTTTACGGGTTATGCGATATGCGTTATGCGTTATGACTTTTTCATTGAACGTTATGCGTTATGCGATATGCGTTATGCGTTATGCGTTATGCGTTATGCGTTATGCGTTATGCGTTATGCGTTATGCGTTATGCGTTATGCGTTATGCGTTATGCGTTACGCGTTATGCGTTACGCGTTATGCGTTATGCGTTATGCGTTATGCGTTATTCGTTATGCGTTATGCGTTATGCGTTATGCGTTATGCGTTATGCGTTATGCGTTATGCGATATGCGTTATGCGTTATGCGTTATGCGTTATGCGTTATGCGTTACGCGTTATGCGTTATGCGTTACGCGTTATGCGTTATGCGTTATGCGTTATGCGTTATGCGTTATTCGTTATGCGTTATGCGTTATGCGTTATGCGTTATGCGTTATGCGTTATGCGTTATGCGTTATGCGTTATGCGATGTGCGTTATGCGTTATGCGTTATGCGTTATGCGTTATGCGTTATGCGTTATGCGTTATGCGTTATGCGTTATGCGTTAAGAATTATGACTTTTTCATTGAGCGTTATGCGTTATGACTTTTCCATTGAGCGTTATGCGTTATTCGTTATGGGTTATGCGTTATGCGTTATGGGTTATGCGTTATGCGTTATGCGTTATGCGTTATGCGTTATGCATTATGCGTTATGCGTTATCCGTAATGCGTTATGCGTTATGCGTTATGCGTTATGCGATATGCGTCATGCGTTAAGCGTTATGCGTTATGCATTATGCGTTATCCGTTATGCGTTATGCGTTATGCGTAATGCGTTATGAGTAATGTGTCATGCGTTATGCGTTATGCGTTATGCGTTATGCGTAATGCGTTATGCGTTATGCGTTATGCGTTATGCGTTATGCGTTAAGCGTTATGCGTTATGCGTTACGCGTTACGCGTTATGCGTTATGCGTTTTGCGTTATGCGTTATGCGTTATGCGTTATGCGTTATGCGTTATGTGTTATGCGTTATGCGTTAAGCGTTATACGTTATGCGTTATGCGTTATGTGTTATGCGTTATGCGTCATGTGTTATGCGTTGTGCTTTACGGGTTATGCGATATGCGTTATGCTTTATGACTTTTTCATTGAACGTTATGCGTTATGCGATATGCGTTATGCGTTATGCGTTATGCGTTATGCGTTATGCGTTATGCGTTATGCGTTATGCGTTATGCGTTATGCGTTATGCGTTATGCGTTATGCGTTATGCGTTATGCGTTATGCGTTATGCGTTATGCGTTATGCGTTATGCGTTATGCGTTATGCGTTATGCGTTATGCGTTATGCGTTATGCGTTATGCGTTATGCGTTATGCGTTATGCGTTATGCGTTATGCGTTATGCGTTATGCGTTATGCGTTATGCGTTATGCGTTATGCGTTATGCGTTATGCGTTATGCGTTATGCGTTATGCGTTATGCGTTATGCGTTATGCGTTATGCGTTATGCGTTATGCGTTATGCGTTATGCGTTATGCGTTATGCGTTATGCGTTATGCGTTATGCGTTATGCGTTATGCGTTATGCGTTATGCGTTATGCGTTATGCGTTATGCGTTATGCGTTATGCGTTATGCGTTATGCGTTATGCGTTATGCGTTATGCGTTATGCGTTATGCGTTATGCGTTATGCGTTATGCGTTATGCGTTATGCGTTATGCGTTATGCGTTATGCGTTATGCGTTATGAGTTATGCGTTATGCGTTATGCGTTATGCGTTATGCGCTGTGCGTTATGCGTTATGCGTTATGCGTTATGCGTTATGCGTTATGCGTTATGCGTTATGCGTTATGCGTTATGCGTTATGCGTTATGCGTTATGCGTTATGCGTTATGCGTTATGCGTTATGCGTTAAGCATTATGACTTTTTCATTGAGCGTTAAGCGTTATGACTTTTCCATTGAGCGTTATGCGTTATTCGTTATGGGTTATGCGTTATGCGTTATGGGTTATGCGTTATGCGTTATGCGTTATGCGTTATGCGTTATGCATTATGCGTTATGCGTTATCCGTTATGCGTTATGCGTTATGCGTTATGCGTTATGCGATATGCGTCATGCGTTAAGCGTTATGCGTTATGCATTATGCGTTATCCGTTATGCGTTATGCGTTATGCGTAATGCGTTATGAGTAATGTGTCATGCGTTATGCGTTATGCGTTATGCGTTATGCGTTATGCGTTATGCGTTATGCGTTATGCGTTATGCGTTATGCGTTATGCGTTATGCGTTATGCGTTATGCGTTAAGCGTTATGCGTTATGCGTTACGCGTTACGCGTTATGCGTTATGCGTTATGCGTTATGCGTTATGCGTTATGCGTTATGCGTTATGCGTTATGTGTTATGCGTTATGCGTTAAGCGTTATACGTTATGCGTTATGCGTTATGTGTTATGCGTTATGCGTTATGTGTTATGCGTTGTGCTTTACGGGTTATGCGATATGCGTTATGCGTTATGACTTTTTCATTGAACGTTATGCGTTATGCGATATGCGTTATGCGTTATGCGTTATGCGTTATGCGTTATGCGTTATGCGTTATGCGTTATGCGTTATGCGTTATGCGTTATGCGTTATGCGTTATGCGTTACGCGTTATGCGTTACGCGTTATGCGTTATGCGTTATGCGTTATTCGTTATGCGTTATGCGTTATGCGTTATGCGTTATGCGTTATGCGTTATGCGTTATGCGATATGCGTTATGCGTTATGCGTTATGCGTTATGCGTTATGCGTTACGCGTTATGCGTTACGCGTTATGCGTTATGCGTTATGCGTTATGCGTTATGCGTTATTCGTTATGCGTTATGCGTTATGCGTTATGCGTTATGCGTTATGCGATGTGCGTTATGCGTTATGCGTTATGCGTTATGCGTTATGCGTTATGCGTTATGCGTTATGCGTTATGCGTTATGCGTTATGCGTTATGCGTTATGCGTTATGCGTTATGCGTTATGCGTTAAGCATTATGACTTTTTCATTGAGCGTTATGCGTTATGACTTTTCCATTGAGCGTTATGCGTTATTCGTTATGGGTTATGCGTTATGCGTTATGGGTTATGCGTTATGCGTTATGCGTTATGCGTTATGCGTTATGCATTATGCGTTATGCGTTATCCGTTATGCGTTATGCGTTATGCGTTATGCGATATGCGTCATGCGTTAAGCGTTATGCGTTATGCATTATGCGTTATCCGTTATGCGTTATGCGTTATGCGTAATGCGTTATGAGTAATGTGTCATGCGTTATGCGTTATGCGTTATGCGTTATGCGTTATGCGTTACGCGTTATGCGTTACGCGTTATGCGTTATGCGTTATGCGTTATGCGTTATGCGTTATGCGTTATGCGTTATGCGTTATGCGTTATGCGTTATGCGTTATGCGTTATGCGTTATGCGTTATGCGTTATGCGTTATGCGTTATGCGTTATGCGTTATGCGTTATGCGTTATGCGTTATGCGTTATGCGTTATGCGTTATGCGTTATCCGTTATGCGTTACGCGTTATGCGTTATGCGTTATGCGTTATGCGTTATGCGTTATGCGTTATTCGTTATGCGTTATGCGTTATGCGTTATGCGTTATGCGTTATGCGATGTGCGTTATGCGTTATGCGTTATGCGTTATGCGTTATGCGTTATGCGTTATGCGTTATGCGTTATGCGTTATGCGTTATGTGTTATGCGTTATGCGTTAAGCGTTATACGTTATGCGTTATGCGTTATGCGTTATGTGTTATGCGTTATGCGTTATGTGTTATGCGTTGTGCTTTACGGGTTATGCGATATGCGTTATGCGTTATGACTTTTTCATTGCACGTTATGCGTTATGCGATATGCGTTATGCGTTATGCGTTATGCGTTATGCGTTATGCGTTATGCGTTATGCGTTATGCGTTATGCGTTATGCGTTATGCGTTATGCGTTATGCGTTATGCGTTATGCGTTATGCGTTATGCGTTATGCGTTATGCGTTATGCGTTATGCATTATGCGTTATCCGTTATGCGTTATGCGTTATGCGTTATGCGTTACGCGTTATGCGTTACGCGTTACGCGTTATGCGTTATGCGTTATGCGTTATGCGTTATGCGTTATGCGTTATTCGTTATGCGTTATGCGTTATGCGTTATGCGTTATGCGTTATGCGATGTGCGATGTGCGTTATGCGTTATGCGTTATGCGTTATGCGTTATGCGTTATGCGTTATGCGTTATGCGTTAAGCATTATGACTTTTTCATTGAGCGTTATGCGTTATGACTTTTCCATTGTGCGTTATGCGTTATGCATTATGCGTTATCCGTTATGCGTTATGCGTTATGCGTAATGCGTTATGAGTAATGTGTCATGCGTTATGCGTTATGGACTATGCTTTATGCGTTATGCGTTATGGGTTATCCGTTATGCGTCATGCGTTATGCGTTATTCGTTATGCGTTATGCGTTATGCGTTATGCGTTATGCGTTATGCGTTATGCGTTATGCGTTATGCGATATGCGTTATGCGTTATGCGTTATGCGTTATGCGTTATGTGTTACGCGTTATGCGTTACGCGTTATGCGTTATGCGTTATGCGTTATGCGTTATGCGTTATTCGTTATGCGTTATGCGTTATGCGTTATGCGTTATGCGTTATGCGATGTGCGTTATGCGTTATGCGTTATGCGTTATTCGTTATGCGTTATGCGTTATGCGTTATGCGTTATGCGTTATGCGTTATGCGTTATGCGTTATGCGTTATGCGTTATGCGTTATGCGTTATGCGTTATGCGTTATGCGTTAAGCATTATGACTTTTTCATTGAGCGTTATGCGTTATGACTTTTCCATTGAGCGTTATGCGTTATTCGTTATGGGTTATGCGTTATGCGTTATGGGTTATGCGTTATGCGTTATGCGTTATGCGTTATGCGTTATGCATTATGCGTTATGCGTTATCCGTTATGCGTTATGCGTTATGCGTTATGCGATATGCGTCATGCGTTAAGCGTTATGCGTTATGCATTATGCGTTATCCGTTATGCGTTATGCGTTATGCGTAATGCGTTATGAGTAATGTGTCATGCGTTATGCGTTATGCGTTATGCGTTATGCGTTACGCGTTATGCGTTACGCGTTATGCGTTATGCGTTATGCGTTATGCGTTATGCGTTATGCGTTATGCGTTATGCGTTATGCGTTATGCGTTATGCGTTATGCGTTATGCGTTATGCGTTATGCGTTATGCGTTATGCGTTATGCGTTATGCGTTAAGCGTTATACGTTATGCGTTATGCGTTATGTGTTATGCGTTATGCGTTAAGCGTTATACGTTATGCGTTATGCGTTATGTGTTATGCGTTATGCGTTATGTGTTATGCGTTGTGCTTTACGGGTTATGCGATATGCGTTAAGCATTATGACTTTTTCATTGAGCGTTAAGCGTTATGACTTTTCCATTGAGCGTTATGCGTTATTCGTTATGGGTTATGCGTTATGCGTTATGGGTTATGCGTTATGCGTTATGCGTTATGCGTTATGCGTTATGCATTATGCGTTATGCGTTATCCGTTATGCGTTATGCGTTATGCGTTATGCGTTATGCGATATGCGTCATGCGTTAAGCGTTATGCGTTATGCATTATGCGTTATCCGTTATGCGTTATGCGTTATGCGTAATGCGTTATGAGTAATGTGTCATGCGTTATGCGTTATGCGTTATGCGTTATGCGTTATGCGTTATGCGTTATGCGTTATGCGTTATGCGTTATGCGTTATGCGTTATGCGTTATGCGTTATGCGTTAAGCGTTATGCGTTATGCGTTACGCGTTACGCGTTATGCGTTATGCGTTATGCGTTATGCGTTATGCGTTATGCGTTATGCGTTATGCGTTATGCGTTATGCGTTATGTGTTATGCGTTATGCGTTAAGCGTTATACGATATGCGTTATGCGTTATGTGTTATGCGTTATGCGTTATGTGTTATGCGTTGTGCTTTACGGGTTATGCGATATGCGTTATGCGTTATGACTTTTTCATTGAACGTTATGCGTTATGCGATATGCGTTATGCGTTATGCGTTATGCGTTATGCGTTATGCGTTATGCGTTATGCGTTATGCGTTATGCGTTATGCGTTATGCGTTATGCGTTATGCGTTACGCGTTATGCGTTACGCGTTATGCGTTATGCGTTATGCGTTATTCGTTATGCGTTATGCGTTATGCGTTATGCGTTATGCGTTATGCGTTATGCGTTATGCGATATGCGTTATGCGTTATGCGTTATGCGTTATGCGTTATGCGTTACGCGTTATGCGTTACGCGTTATGCGTTATGCGTTATGCGTTATGCGTTATGCGTTATTCGTTATGCGTTATGCGTTATGCGTTATGCGTTATGCGTTATGCGATGTGCGTTATGCGTTATGCGTTATGCGTTATGCGTTATGCGTTATGCGTTATGCGTTATGCGTTATGCGTTATGCGTTATGCGTTATGCGTTATGCGTTATGCGTTATGCGTTAAGCATTATGACTTTTTCATTGAGCGTTATGCGTTATGACTTTTCCATTGAGCGTTATGCGTTATTCGTTATGGGTTATGCGTTATGCGTCATGGGTTATGCGTTATGCGTTATGCGTTATGCGTTATGCGTTATGCATTATGCGTTATGCGTTATCCGTTATGCGTTATGCGTTATGCGTTATGCGATATGCGTCATGCGTTAAGCGTTATGCGTTATGCATTATGCGTTATCCGTTATGCGTTATGCGTTATGCGTAATGCGTTATGAGTAATGTGTCATGCGTTATGCGTTATGCGTTATGCGTTATGCGTTATGCGTTACGCGTTATGCGTTACGCGTTATGCGTTATGCGTTATGCGTTATGCGTTATGCGTTATGCGTTATGCGTTATGCGTTATGCGTTATGCGTTATGCGTTATGCGTTATGCGTTATGCGTTATGCGTTATGCGTTATGCGTTATGCGTTATGCGTTATGCGTTATGCGTTATGCGTTATGCGTTACGCGTTATGCGTTACGCGTTATGCGTTATGCGTTATGCGTTATGCGTTATTCGTTATGCGTTATGCGTTATGCGTTATGCGTTATGCGTTATGCGTTATGCGTTATGCGATATGCGTTATGCGTTATGCGTTATGCGTTATGCGTTATGCGTTACGCGTTATGCGTTACGCGTTATGCGTTATGCGTTATGCGTTATGCGTTATGCGTTATGCGTTATGCGTTATGCGTTATTCGTTATGCGTTATGCGTTATGCGTTATGCGTTATGCGTTATGCGTTATGCGTTATGCGTTATGCGATGTGCGTTATGCGTTATGCGTTATGCGTTATGCGTTATGCGTTATGCGTTATGCGTTATGCGTTATGTGTTATGCGTTATGCGTTAAGCGTTATACGTTATGCGTTATGCGTTATGTGTTATGCGTTTGCGTTATGTGTTATGCGTTGTGCTTTACGGGTTATGCGATATGCGTTATGCGTTATGACTTTTTCATTGAACGTTATGCGTTATGCGATATGCGTTATGCGTTATGCGTTATGCGTTATGCGTTATGCGTTATGCGTTATGCGTTATGCGTTATGCGTTATGCGTTATGCGTTATGCGTTATGCGTTACGCGTTATGCGTTACGCGTTATGCGTTATGCGTTATGCGTTATGCGTTATTCGTTATGCGTTATGCGTTATGCGTTATGCGTTATGCGTTATGCGTTATGCGTTATGCGATATGCGTTATGCGTTATGCGTTATGCGTTATGCGTTATGCGTTACGCGTTATGCGTTACGCGTTATGCGTTATGCGTTATGCGTTATGCGTTATGCGTTATGCGTTATGCGTTATGCGTTATTCGTTATGCGTTATGCGTTATGCGTTATGCGTTATGCGTTATGCGTTATGCGTTATGCGTTATGCGATGTGCGTTATGCGTTATGCGTTATGCGTTATGCGTTATGCGTTATGCGTTATGCGTTATGCGTTATGCGTTATGCGTTATGCGTTAAGCGTTATGCGTTATGCGTTACGCGTTACGCGTTATGCGTTATGCGTTATGCGTTATGCGTTATGCGTTATGCGTTATGCGTTATGCGTTATGCGTTATGCGTTATGCGTTATGCGTTATGCGTTATGCGTTATGCGTTATGCGTTATGCGTTATGCGTTATGCGTTATGCGTTAAGCGTTATGCGTTATGCGTTACGCGTTACGCGTTATGCGTTATGCGTTATGCGTTATGCGTTATGCGTTATGCGTTATGCGTTATGCGTTATGTGTTATGCGTTATGCGTTAAGCGTTATACGTTATGCGTTATGCGTTATGTGTTATGCGTTATGCGTCATGTGTTATGCGTTGTGCTTTACGGGTTATGCGATATGCGTTATGCGTTATGACTTTTTCATTGAACGTTATGCGTTATGCGATATGCGTTATGCGTTATGCGTTATGCGTTATGCGTTATGCGTTATGCGTTATGCGTTATGCGTTATGCGTTATGCGTTATGCGTTATGCGTTACGCGTTATGCGTTACGCGTTATGCGTTATGCGTTATGCGTTATGCGTTATTCGTTATGCGTTATGCGTTATGCGTTATGCGTTATGCGTTATGCGTTATGCGTTATGCGATATGCGTTATGCGTTATGCGTTATGCGTTATGCGTTATGCGTTACGCGTTATGCGTTACGCGTTATGCGTTATGCGTTATGCGTTATGCGTTATGCGTTATGCGTTATGCGTTATGCGTTATTCGTTATGCGTTATGCGTTATGCGTTATGCGTTATGCGTTATGCGTTATGCGTTATGCGTTATGCGATGTGCGTTATGCGTTATGCGTTATGCGTTATGCGTTATGCGTTATGCGTTATGCGTTATGCGTTATGCGTTATGCGTTATGCGTTATGCGTTAAGCGTTATGCGTTATGCGTTACGCGTTACGCGTTATGCGTTATGCGTTATGCGTTATGCGTTATGCGTTATGCGTTATGCGTTATGCGTTATGCGTTATGTGTTATGCGTTATGCGTTAAGCGTTATACGTTATGCGTTATGCGTTATGTGTTATGCGTTATGCGTTATGTGTTATGCGTTGTGCTTTACGGGTTATGCGATATGCGTTATGCGTTATGACTTTTTCATTGAACGTTATGCGTTATGCGATATGCGTTATGCGTTATGCGTTATGCGTTATGCGTTATGCGTTATGCGTTATGCGTTATGCGTTATGCGTTATGCGTTATGCGTTATGCGTTATGCGTTACGCGTTATGCGTTACGCGTTATGCGTTATGCGTTATGCGTTATGCGTTATTCGTTATGCGTTATGCGTTATGCGTTATGCGTTATGCGTTATGCGTTATGCGTTATGCGATATGCGTTATGCGTTATGCGTTATGCGTTATGCGTTATGCGTTACGCGTTATGCGTTACGCGTTATGCGTTATGCGTTATGCGTTATGCGTTATGCGTTATGCGTTATGCGTTATTCGTTATGCGTTATGCGTTATGCGTTATGCGTTATGCGTTATGCGTTATATGTTATGCGATATGCGTTATGCGTTATGACTTTTTCATTGAACGTTATGCGTTATGCGATATGCGTTATGCGTTATGCGTTATGCGTTATGCGTTATGCGTTATGCGTTATGCGTTATGCGTTATGCGTTATGCGTTATGCGTTATGCGTTATGCGTTATGCGTTATGCGTTATGCGTTATGCGTTATGCGTTATGCGTTATCCGTTACGCGTTACGCGTTAGGCGTTATGCGTTATGCGTTATGCGTTATGCGTTATGCGTTATGCGTTATGCGTTATGCGTTATGCGTTATGCGTTATGCGTTATGCGTTATGCGTTATGCGTTATGCATTATGCGTTATCCGTTATGCGTTATGCGTTATGCGTAATGCGTTATGAGTAATGTGTCATGCGTTATGCGTTATGCGTTATGCGTTATGCGTTATGCGTTACGCGTTATGCGTTATGCGTTATGCGTTATGCGTTATGCGATGTGCGTTATGCGTTATGCGTTATGCGTTATGCGTTATGCGTTATGCGTTATGCGTTATGCGTTATGCGTTATGCGTTATGCGTTATGCGTTATGCGTTATGCGTTATGCGTAATGCGTTATGAGTAATGTGTCATGCGTTATGCGTTATGCGTTATGCGTTATGCGTTATGCGTTACGCGTTATGCGTTACGCGTTATGCGTTATGCGTTATGCGTTATGCGTTATGCGTTATGCGTTATGCGTTATGCGTTATGCGTTATGCGTTATGCGTTATGCGTTATGCGTTATGCGTTATGCGTTATGCGTTATGCGTTATGCGTTATGCGTTATGCGTTATGCGTTATGCGTTATGCGTTATGCGTTATGCGTTATGCGTTATGCGTTATGCGTTATGCGTTATGCGTTATGCGTTATGCGTTATGCGTTATGCGTTATGCGTTATGCGTTATGCGTTATGCGTTAAGCGTTATGCGTTATCCGTTACGCGTTACGCGTTATGCGTTATGCGTTATGCGTTATGCGTTATGCGTTATGCGTTATGCGTTATGTGTTATGCGTTATGCGTTAAGCGTTATACGTTATGCGTTATGCGTTATGCGTTATGTGTTATGCGTTATGCGTTATGTGTTATGCGTTGTGCTTTACGGGTTATGCGATATGCGTTATGCGTTATGACTTTTTCATTGAACGTTATGCGTTATGCGATATGCGTTATGCGTTATGCGTTATGCGTTATGCGTTATGCGTTATGCGTTATGCGTTATGCGTTATGCGTTATGCGTTATGCGTTATGCGTTATGCGTTACGCGTTATGCGTTACGCGTTATGCGTTATGCGTTATGCGTTATGCGTTATGCGTTATGCGTTATGCGTTATGCGTTATGCGTTATGCGTTATGCGTTATGCGTTATGTGTTATGCGTTGTGCTTTACGGGTTATGCGATATGCGTTATGCGTTATGACTTTTTCATTGAACGTTATGCGTTATGCGATATGCGTTATGCGTTATGCGTTATGCGTTATGCGTTATGCGTTATGCGTTATGCGATATGCGTTATGCGTTATGCGTTATGCGTTATGCGTTATGCGTTACGCGTTATGCGTTACGCGTTATGCGTTATGCGTTATGCGTTATGCGTTATGCGTTATGCGTTATGCGTTATGCGTTATGCGTTATGCGTTATGCGTTATGCGTTATGCGTTATGCGTTATGCGTTATGCGTTATGCGTTATGCGTTATGCGTTATGCGTTATGCGTTATGCGTTATGCGTTATGCGTTATGCGTTATGCGTTAAGCATTATGACTTTTTCATTGAGCGTTATGCGTTATGACTTTTCCATTGAGCGTTATGCGTTATTCGTTATGGGTTATGCGTTATGCGTTATGGGTTATGCGTTATGCGTTATGCGTTATGCGTTATGCGTTATGCGTTATGCATTATGCGTTATGCGTTATCCGTTATGCGTTATGCGTTATGCGTTATGCGTTATGCGATATGCGTCATGCGTTAAGCGTTATGCGTTATGCATTATGCGTTATCCGTTATGCGTTATGCGTTATGCGTAATGCGTTATGAGTAATGTGTCATGCGTTATGCGTTATGCGTTATGCGTTATGCGTTATGCGTTATGCGTTATGCGTTATGCGTTATGCGTTATGCGATATGCGTCATGCGTTAAGCGTTATGCGTTATGCATTATGCGTTATCCGTTATGCGTTATGCGTTATGCGTAATGCGTTATGAGTAATGTGTCATGCGTTATGCGTTATGCGTTATGCGTTATGCGTTATGCGTTACGCGTTATGCGTTACGCGTTATGCGTTATGCGTTATGCGTTATGCGTTATGCGTTATGCGTTATGCGTTATGCGTTATGCGTTATGCGTTATGCGTTATGCGTTATGCGTTATGCGTTATGCGTTATGCGTTATGCGTTATGCGTTATGCGTTATGCGTTATGCGTTATGCGTTATGCGTTATGCGTTATGCGTTATGCGTTATGCGTTATGCGTTATGCGTTATGCGTTATGCGTTATGCGTTATGCGTTATGCGTTATGCGTTATGCGTTATGCGTTATGCGTTATGCGTTATGCGTTAAGCGTTATGCGTTATCCGTTACGCGTTACGCGTTATGCGTTATGCGTTATGCCTTATGCGTTATGCGTTATGCGTTATGTGTTATGCGTTATGCGTTAAGCGTTATACGTTATGCGTTATGCGTTATGTGTTATGCGTTATGCGTTATGTGTTATGCGTTGTGCTTTACGGGTTATGCGATATGCGTTATGCGTTATGACTTTTTCATTGAACGTTATGCGTTATGCGATATGCGTTATGCGTTATGCGTTATGCGTTATGCGTTATGCGTTATGCGTTATGCGTTATGCGTTATGCGTTATGCGTTATGCGTTATGCGTTACGCGTTATGCGTTACGCGTTATGCGTTATGCGTTATGCGTTATGCGTTATGCGTTATGCGTTATGCGTTATGCGTTATGCGTTATGCGTTATGCGTTATGCGTTATGCGTTATGTGTTATGCGTTGTGCTTTACGGGTTATGCGATATGCGTTATGCGTTATGACTTTTTCATTGAACGTTATGCGTTATGCGATATGCGTTATGCGTTATGCGTTATGCGTTATGCGTTATGCGTTATGCGTTATGCGATATGCGTTATGCGTTATGCGTTATGCGTTATGCGTTATGCGTTACGCGTTATGCGTTACGCGTTATGCGTTATGCGTTATGCGTTATGCGTTATGCGTTATTCGTTATGCGTTATGCGTTATGCGTTATGCGTTATGCGTTATGCGTTATGCGTTATGCGTTATGCGATGTGCGTTATGCGTTATGCGTTATGCGTTATGCGTTATGCGTTATGCGTTATGCGTTATGCGTTAAGCATTATGACTTTTTCATTGAGCGTTATGCGTTATGACTTTTCCATTGAGCGTTATGCGTTATTCGTTATGGGTTATGCGTTATGCGTTATGGGTTATGCGTTATGCGTTATGCGTTATGCGTTATGCGTTATGCATTATGCGTTATGCGTTATCCGTTATGCGTTATGCGTTATGCGTTATGCGTTATGCGATATGCGTCATGCGTTAAGCGTTATGCGTTATGCATTATGCGTTATCCGTTATGCGTTATGCGTTATGCGTAATGCGTTATGAGTAATGTGTCATGCGTTATGCGTTATGCCTTATGCGTTATGCGTTATGCGTTATGCGTTATGCGTTATGCGTTATGCGATATGCGTCATGCGTTAAGCGTTATGCGTTATGCATTATGCGTTATCCGTTATGCGTTATGCGTTATGCGTAATGCGTTATGAGTAATGTGTCATGCGTTATGCGTTATGCGTTATGCGTTATGCGTTATGCGTTATGCGTTATGCGTTATGCGTTATGCGTTATGCGATATGCGTCATGCGTTAAGCGTTATGCGTTATGCATTATGCGTTATCCGTTATGCGTTATGCGTTATGCGTAATGCGTTATGAGTAATGTGTCATGCGTTATGCGTTATGCGTTATGCGTTATGCGTTATGCGTTACGCGTTATGCGTTACGCGTTATGCGTTATGCGTTATGCGTTATGCGTTATGCGTTATGCGTTATGCGTTATGCGTTATGCGTTATGCGTTATGCGTTATGCGTTATGCGTTATGCGTTATGCGTTATGCGTTATGCGTCATGCGTTATGCGTTATGCGTTATGCGTTATGCGTTATGCGTTATGCGTTATGCGTTATGCGTTATGCGTTATGCGTTATGCGTTATGCGTTATGCGTTAAGCGTTATGCGTTATCCGTTACGCGTTACGCGTTACGCGTTATGCGTTATGCGTTATGCGTTATGCGTTATGCGTTATGCGTTATGCGTTATGTGTTATGCGTTATGCGTTAAGCGTTATACGTTATGCGTTATGCGTTATGTGTTATGCGTTATGCGTTATGTGTTATGCGTTGTGCTTTACGGGTTATGCGATATGCGTTATGCGTTATGACTTTTTCATTGAACGTTATGCGTTATGCGATATGCGTTATGCGTTATGCGTTATGCGTTATGCGTTATGCGTTATGCGTTATGCGTTATGCGTTATGCGTTATGCGTTATGCGTTACGCGTTATGCGTTACGCGTTATGCGTTATGCGTTATGCGTTATGCGTTATGCGTTATGCGTTATGCGTTATGCGTTATGCGTTATGCGTTATGCGTTATGCGTTATGCGTTATGTGTTATGCGTTGTGCTTTACGGGTTATGCGATATGCGTTATGCGTTATGACTTTTTCATTGAACGTTATGCGTTATGCGATATGCGTTATGCGTTATGCGTTATGCGTTATGCGTTATGCGTTATGCGTTATGCGATATGCGTTATGCGTTATGCGTTATGCGTTATGCGTTATGCGTTACGCGTTATGCGTTACGCGTTATGCGTTATGCGTTATGCGTTATGCGTTATGCGTTATTCGTTATGCGTTATGCGTTATGCGTTATGCGTTATGCGTTATGCGTTATGCGTTATGCGTTATGCGTTATGCGTTATGCGATGTGCGTTATGCGTTATGCGTTATGCGTTATGCGTTATGCGTTATGCGTTAAGCATTATGACTTTTTCATTGAGCGTTATGCGTTATGACTTTTCCATTGAGCGTTATGCGTTATTCGTTATGGGTTATGCGTTATGCGTTATGGGTTATGCGTTATGCGTTATGCGTTATGCGTTATGCGTTATGCATTATGCGTTATGCGTTATCCGTTATGCGTTATGCGTTATGCGTTATGCGTTATGCGATATGCGTCATGCGTTAAGCGTTATGCGTTATGCATTATGCGTTATCCGTTATGCGTTATGCGTTATGCGTAATGCGTTATGAGTAATGTGTCATGCGTTATGCGTTATGCGTTATGCGTTATGCGTTATGCGTTATGCGTTATGCGTTATGCGTTATGCGTTATGCGTTATGCGTTATGCGTTATGCGTTATGCGTTATGCGTTAAGCGTTATGCGTTATGCGTTACGCGTTACGCGTTATGCGTTATGCGTTATGCGTTATGCGTTATGCGTTATGCGTTATGCGTTATGCGTTATGCGTTATGCGTTATGCGTTATGTGTTATGCGTTATGCGTTAAGCGTTATACGTTATGCGTTATGCGTTATGTGTTATGCGTTATGCGTTATGTGTTATGCGTTGTGCTTTACGGGTTATGCGATATGCGTTATGCGTTATGACTTTTTCATTGAACGTTATGCGTTATGCGATATGCGTTATGCGTTATGCGTTATGCGTTATGCGTTATGCGTTATGCGTTATGCGTTATGCGTTATGCGTTATGCGTTATGCGTTACGCGTTATGCGTTACGCGTTATGCGTTATGCGTTATGCGTTATTCGTTATGCGTTATGCGTTATGCGTTATGCGTTATGCGTTATGCGTTATGCGATATGCGTTATGCGTTATGCGTTATGCGTTATGCGTTATGTGTTATGCGTTGTGCTTTACGGGTTATGCGATATGCGTTATGCGTTATGACTTTTTCATTGAACGTTATGCGTTATGCGATATGCGTTATGCGTTATGCGTTATGCGTTATGCGTTATGTGTTATGCGTTGTGCTTTACGGGTTATGCGATATGCGTTATGCGTTATGACTTTTTCATTGAACGTTATGCGTTATGCGATATGCGTTATGCGTTATGCGTTATGCGTTATGCGTTATGCGTTATGCGTTATGCGTTATGCGTTATGCGTTATTCGTTATGCGTTATGCGTTATGCGTTATGCGTTATGCGTTATGCGATGTGCGTTATGCGTTATGCGTTATGCGTTATGCGTTATGCGTTATGCGTTATGCGTTATGCGTTATGCGTTATGCGTTATGCGTTATGCGTTAAGCATTATGACTTTTTCATTGAGCGTTATGCGTTATGACTTTTCCATTGAGCGTTATGCGTTATTCGTTATGGGTTATGCGTTATGCGTTATGGGTTATGCGTTATGCGTTATGCGTTATGCGTTATGCGTTATGCATTATGCGTTATGCGTTATCCGTTATGCGTTATGCGTTATGCGTTATGCGTTATGCGATATGCGTCATGCGTTAAGCGTTATGCGTTATGCATTATGCGTTATCCGTTATGCGTTATGCGTAATGCGTTATGAGTAATGTGTCATGCGTTATGCGTTATGCGTTATGCGTTATGCGTTATGCGTTACGCGTTATGCGTTACGCGTTATGCGTTATGCGTTATGCGTTATGCGTTATGCGTTATGCGTTATGCGTTGTGCGTTATGCGTTATGCGTTATGCGTTATGCGTTATGCGTTATGCGTTATGCGTTATGCGTTATGCGTTATGCGTTATGCGTTACGCGTTACGCGTTATGCGTTACGCGTTACGCGTTATGCGTTATGCGTTATGCGTTATGCGTTATGCGTTATGCGTTATGCGTTATGCGTTATGTGTTATGCGTTATGCGTTAAGCGTTATACGTTATGCATTATGCGTTATGTGTTATGCGTTATGCGTTATGTGTTATGCGTTGTGCTTTACGGGTTATGCGATATGCGTTATGCGTTATGACTTTTTCATTGAACGTTATGCGTTATGCGATATGCGTTATGCGTTATGCGTTATGCGTTATGCGTTATGCGTTATGCGTTATGCGTTATGCGTTATGCGTTATGCGTTATGCGTTATGCGTTATGCGTTATGCGTTATGCGTTATGTGTTATGCGTTATGCGTTAAGCGTTATACGTTATGCGTTATGCGTTATGTGTTATGCGTTATGCGTTATGTGTTATGCGTTGTGCTTTACGGGTTATGCGATATGCGTTATGCGTTATGACTTTTTCATTGAACGTTATGCGTTATGCGATATGCGTTATGCGTTATGCGTTATGCGTTATGCGTTATGCGTTATGCGTTATGCGTTATGCGTTATGCGTTATGCGTTATGCGTTATGCGTTACGCGTTATGCGTTACGCGTTATGCGTTATGCGTTATGCGTTATGCGTTATGCGTTATGCGTTATGCGTTATGCGTTATGCGTTATGCGTTATGCGTTATGCGTTATGCGTTATGCGTTATGTGTTATGCGTTGTGCTTTACGGGTTATGCGATATGCGTTATGCGTTATGACTTTTTCATTGAACGTTATGCGTTATGCGATATGCGTTATGCGTTATGCGTTATGCGTTATGCGTTATGCGTTATGCGTTATGCGATATGCGTTATGCGTTATGCGTTATGCGTTATGCGTTATGCGTTACGCGTTATGCGTTACGCGTTATGCGTTATGCGTTATGCGTTATGCGTTATGCGTTATTCGTTATGCGTTATGCGTTATGCGTTATGCGTTATGCGTTATGCGTTATGCGTTATGCGTTATGCGTTATGCGATGTGCGTTATGCGTTATGCGTTATGCGTTATGCGTTATGCGTTATGCGTTAAGCATTATGACTTTTTCATTGAGCGTTATGCGTTATGACTTTTCCATTGAGCGTTATGCGTTATTCGTTATGGGTTATGCGTTATGCGTTATGGGTTATGCGTTATGCGTTATGCGTTATGCGTTATGCGTTATGCATTATGCGTTATGCGTTATCCGTTATGCGTTATGCGTTATGCGTTATGCGTTATGCGATATGCGTCATGCGTTAAGCGTTATGCGTTATGCATTATGCGTTATCCGTTATGCGTTATGCGTTATGCGTAATGCGTTATGAGTAATGTGTCATGCGTTATGCGTTATGCGTTATGCGTTATGCGTTATGCGTTATGCGTTATGCGTTATGCGTTATGCGTTATGCGTTATGCGTTATGCGTTATGCGTTATGCGTTATGCGTTATGCGTTATGCGTTATGCGTTATGCGTTATGCGTTATGCGTTATGCGTTATGCGTTATGCGTTATGCGTTATGCGTTATGCGTTATGCGTTATGCGTTATGCGTTATGCGTTATGCGTTATGCGTTATGCGTTATGCGTTATGCGTTATGCGTTATGCGTTATGCGTTATGCGTTATGCGTTATGCGTTATGCGTTATGCGTTATGCGTTATGCGTTATGCGTTATGCGTTATGCGTTATGCGTTATGCGTTATGCGTTATGCGTTATGCGTTATGCGTTATGCGTTATGCGTTATGCGTTATGCGTTATGCGTTATGCGTTATGCGTTATGCGTTAAGCATTATGACTTTTTCATTGAGCGTTATGCGTTATGACTTTTCCATTGAGCGTTATGCGTTATTCGTTATGGGTTATGCGTTATGCGTTATGGGTTATGCGTTATGCGTTATGCGTTATGCGTTATGCGTTATGCGTTATGCGTTATGCGTTATGCGTTATGCGTTATGCGTTATGCGTTATGCGTTATGCGTTATGCGTTATGCGTTATGCGTTATGCGTTAAGCGTTATGCGTTATGCGTTACGCGTTACGCGTTATGCGTTATGCGTTACGCGTTACGCGTTATGCGTTATGCGTTATGCGTTATGCGTTATGCGTTATGCGTTATGCGTTATGCGTTATGCGTTATGTGTTATGCGTTATGCGTTAAGCGTTATACGTTATGCGTTATGCGTTATGTGTTATGCGTTATGCGTTATGTGTTATGCGTTGTGCTTTACGGGTTATGCGATATGCGTTATGCGTTATGTCTTTTTCATTGAACGTTATGCGTTATGCGATATGCGTTATGCGTTATGCGTTATGCGTTATGCGTTATGCGTTATGCGTTATGCGTTATGCGTTATGCGTTATGCGTTATGCGTTATGCGTTATGCGTTACGCGTTATGCGTTACGCGTTATGCGTTATGCGTTATTCGTTATGCGTTATGCGTTATGCGTTATGCGTTATGCGTTATGCGTTATGCGTTATGCGATATGCGTTATGCGTTATGCGTTATGCGTTATGCGTTATGCGTTACGCGTTATGCGTTACGCGTTATGCGTTATGCGTTATGCGTTATGCGTTATTCGTTATGCGTTATGCGTTATGCGTTATGCGTTATGCGTTATGCGATGTGCGTTATGCGTTATGCGTTATGCGTTATGCGTTATGCGTTATGCGTTATGCGTTATGCGTTATGCGTTATGCGTTAAGCATTATGACTTTTTCATTGAGCGTTATGCGTTATGACTTTTCCATTGAGCGTTATGCGTTATTCGTTATGGGTTATGCGTTATGCGTTATGGGTTATGCGTTATGCGCCATGCGTTATCCGTTATGCGTTATCCGTTATGCGTTATGCGTTATGCGTTATGCGTTATGCGTTATGCGTTATGCGTTATGCGTTATGCGTTATGCGTTATGCGTTATGCGTTATGCGTTATGCGTTAAGCGTTATGCGTTATGCATTATGCGTTATCCGTTATGCGTTATGCGTTATGCGTAATGCGTTATGAGTAATGTGTCATGCGTTATGCGTTATGCGTTATGCGTTATGCGTTATGCGTTATGCGTTACGCGTTATGCGTTACGCGTTATGCGTTATGCGTTATGCGTTATGCGTTATGCGTTATGCGTTATGCGTTATGCGTTATGCGTTATGCGTTATGCGTTATGCGTTATGCGTTATGCGTTATGCGTTATGCGTTATGCGTTATGCGTTATGCGTTATGCGTTACGCGTTACGCGTTACGCGTTACGCGTTACGCGTTACGCGTTATGCGTTATGCGTTATGCGTTATGCGTTATGCGTTATGCGTTATGCGTTATGCGTTATGCGTTATGCGTTATGCGTTATGCGTTATGCGTTATGCGTTATGCGTTATGCGTTATGCGTTATTTGTTATGCGTTATGCGTTATGCGTTATGCGTTATGCGTTATGCGTTATGCGTTATGCGTTATGCGTTATGCGTTATGCGTTATGCGTTTTGCGTTATGCGTTATGCGTTATGCGTTATGCGTTATGCGTTATGCGTTATGCGTTATGCGTTATGCGTTATGCGTTATGCGTTATGCGTTATGCGTTATGCGTTATGCGTTATGCGTTATGCGTTATGCGTTATGCGTTATGCGTTATTATTTATGCGTTATGCGTTATGCGTTATGCGTTATGCGTTATGCGTTATTCGTTATGGGTTATGCGTTATGCGTTATGGGTTATGCGTTATGCGTTATGCGTTATGCGTTATGCGTTATGCGTTATGCGTTATGCGTTATGCGTTATGCGTTATGCGTTATGCGTTATGCGTTATGCGTTATGCGTTATGCGTTATGCGTTATGCGTTAAGCGTTATACGTTATGCGATATGCGTTATGCGTTATGCGTTATGCGTTATGCGTTATGCGTTATGCGTTATGCGTTATGCGTTATGCGTTATGCGTTATGCGTTATGCGTTATGCGTTATGCGTTATGCGTTATGCGTTATGCGTTATGCGTTATGCGTTATGCGTTATGCGTTATGCGTTATGCGTTATGCGTTATGCGTTATGCGTTATGCGTTATGCGTTATGCGTTATGCGTTATGCGTTATGCGTTATGCGTTATGCGTTATGCGTTATGCGTTATGCGTTATGCGTTATGCGTTATGCGTTATGCGTTATGCGTTATGCGTTATGCGTTATGCGTTATGCGTTATGCGTTATGCGTTATGCGTTATGCGTTATGCGTTATGCGTTATGCGTTATGCGTTATGCGTTATGCGTTATGCGTTATGCGTTATGCGTTATGCGTTATGCGTTATGCGTTATGCGTTATGCGTTATGCGTTATGCGTTATGCGTTATGCGTTATGCGTTATGCGTTATTATTTATGCGTTATGCGTTATGCGTTATGCGTTATGCGTTATGCGTTATGCGTTATGCGTTATGCGTTATGCGTTATGCGTTATGCGTTATGCGTTATGCGTTATGCGTTATGCGTTATGCGTTATGCGTTATGCGTTATGCGTTATGCGTTATGCGTTATGCGTTATGCGTTATGCGTTATGTGTTATGCGTTATGCGTTATGCGTTATGCGTTATGCGTTATGCGTTATGCGTTATGCGTTATGCGTTATGCGTTATGCGTTATGCGTTATGCGTTATGCGTTATGCGTTATGCGTTATGCGTTATGCGTTATGCGTTATGCGTTATGCGTTATGCGTTATGCGTTATGCGTTATGCGTTATGCCTTATGCGTTATGCGTTATGCGTTATGCGTTATGCGTTATGCGTTATGCGTTATGCGTTATGCGTTATGCGTTATGCGTTATGCGTTATGCGTTATGCGTTATTATTTATGCGTTATGCGTTATGCGTTATGCGTTATGCGTTATGCGTTATGCGTTATGCGTTATGCGTTATGCGTTATGCGTTATGCGTTATGCGTTATGCGTTATGCGTTATGCGTTATGCGTTATGCGTTATGCGTTATGCGTTATGCGTTATGCGTTATGCGTTATGCGTTATGCGTTATGCGTTATGCGTTATGCGTTATGCGTTATGCGTTATGCGTTATGCGTTATGCGTTATGCGTTATGCGTTATGCGTTATGCGTTATGCGTTATGCGTTATGCGTTATGCGTTATGCGTTATGCGTAATGCGTTATGCGTTATGCGTTATGCGTTATGCGTTATGCGTTATGCGTTATGCGTTATGCGTTATGCGTTATGCGTTATGCGTTATGCGTTATGCGTTATGCGTTATGCGTTATGCGTTATGTGTTATGCGTTATGCGTTATGCGTTATGCGTTATGCGTTATGCGTTATGCGTTATGCGTTATGCGTTATGCGTTATGCGTTATGCGTTATGCGTTATGCGTTATGCGTTATGCGTTATGCGTTATGCGTTATGCGTTATGCGTTATGCGTTATGCGTTATGCGTTATGCGTTATGCGTTATGCCTTATGCGTTATGCGTTATGCGTTATGCGTTATGCGTTATGCGTTATGCGTTATGCGTTATGCGTTATGCGTTATGCGTTATGCGTTATGCGTTATGCGCCATGCGTTATCCGTTATGCGTTATCCGTTATGCGTTATGCGTTATGCGTTATGCGTTATGCGTTATGCGTTATGCGTTATGCGTTATGCGTTATGCGTTATGCGTTATGCGTTATGCGTTATGCGTTATGCGTTATGCGTTATGCGTTATGCGTTATGCGTTATGCGTTATGCGTTATGCGTTATGCGTTATGCGTTATGCGTTATGCGTTATGCGTTATGCGTTATGCGTTATGCGTTATGCGTTATGCGTTATGCGTTATGCGTTATGAATTATGCGTTATGCGTTATGCGTTATGCGTTATGCGTTATGCGTTATGCGTTATGCGTTATGCGTTATGCGTTATGCGTTATGCGTTATGCGTTATGCGTTATGCGTTATGCGTTATGCGTTATGCGTTATGCGTTATGCGTTATGCGTTATGCCTTATGCCTTATGCCTTATGCGTTATGCGTTATGCGTTATGCGTTATGCGTTATGCGTTATGCGTTATGCGTTATGCGTTATGCGTTATGCGTTATGCGTTATGCGTTATGCGTTATGCGTTATGCGTTATGCGTTATGCGTTATGCGTTATGCGTTATGCGTTAAGCGTTATGCGTTATGCGTTATGCGTTATGCGTTATGCGTTATGCGTTATGCGTTATGCGTTATGCGTTATGCGTTATACGTTATGCGATATGCGTTATGCGTTATGTGTTATGCGTTATGCGTTATGCGTTATGCGTTATGTGTTATGCGTTAAGCGTTATGCGTTATGCGATATGCGTTATGCGTTATGCGTTATGCGTTATGCGTTATGCGTTATGTGTTATGCGTTATGCGTTATGCGTTATGCGTTATGTGTTATGCGTTAAGCGTTATGCGTTATGCGATATGCGTTATGCGTTATGCGTTATGCGTTATGCGTTATGCGTTATGCGTTATGCGTTATGCGTTATGCGTTATTATTTATGCGTTATGCGTTATGCGTTATGCGTTATGCGTTATGCGTTATGCGTTATGCGTTATGCGTTATGCTTTATGCGTTATGCGTTATGCGTTATGCGTTATGCGTTATGCGTTATGCGTTATGCGTTATGCGTTATGCGTTATGCGTTATGCGTTATGCGTTATGCGTTATGCGTTATGCGTTATGCGTTATGCGTTATGCGTTATGCGTTATGCGTTATGCGTTATGCGTTATGCGTTATGCGTTATGCGTTATGCGTTATGCGTTATGCGTTATGCGTTATGCGTTATGCGTTAAGCGTTATACGTTATGCGATATGCGTTATGCGTTATGCGTTATGCGTTATGCGTTATGCGTTATGTGTTATGCGTTATGCGTTATGCGTTATGCGTTATGTGTTATGCGTTAAGCGTTATGCGTTATGCGATATGCGTTATGCGTTATGCGTTATGCGTTATGCGTTATGCGTTATGCGTTATGCGTTATGCGTTATGCGTTATGCGTTATTATTTATGCGTTATGCGTTATGCGTTATGCGTTATGCGTTATGCGTTATGCGTTATGCGTTATGCGTTATGCTTTATGCGTTATGCGTTATGCGTTATGCGTTATGCGTTATGCGTTATGCGTTATGCGTTATGCGTTATGCGTTATGCGTTATGCGTTATGCGTTATGCGTTATGCGTTATGCGTTATGCGTTATGCGTTATGCGTTATGCGTTATGCGTTATGCGTTATGCGTTATGCGTTATGCGTTATGCGTTATGCGTTATGCGTTATGCGTTATGCGTTATGCGTTATGCGTTATGCGTTATGCGTTATGCGTTATGCGTTAAGCGTTATACGTTATGCGATATGCGTTATGCGTTATGCGTTATGCGTTATGCGTTATGCGTTATGCGTTATGCGTTATGCGTTATGCGTTATGCGTTATGCGTTATGCGTTATGCGTTATGCGTTATGCGTTATGCGTTATGCGTTATGCGTTATGCGTTATGCGTTATGCGTTATGCGTTATGCGTTATGCGTTATTATTTATGCGTTATGCGTTATGCGTTATGCGTTATGCGTTATGCGTTATGCGTTATGCGTTATGCGTTATGCGTTATGCGTTATGCGTTATGCGATATGCGTTATGCGTTATGCGTTATGCGTTATGCGTTATGCGTTATGCGTTATGCGTTATGCGTTATGCGTTATGCGTTATGCGTTATGCGTTATGCGTTATGCCTTATGCCTTATGCGTTATGCGTTATGCGTTATGCGTTATGCGTTATGCGTTATGCGTTATGCGTTATGCGTTATGCGCCATGCGTTATCCGTTATGCGTTATCCGTTATGCGTTACGCGTTATGCGTTATGCGTTATGCGTTATGCGTTATGCGTTATGCGTTATGCGTTATGCGTTATGCGTTATGCGTTATGCCTTATGCGTTATGCGTTATGCGTTATGCGTTATGCGTTATGCGTTATGCGTTATGCGTTATGCGTTATGCGTTATGCGTTATGCGTTATGCGTTATGCGTTATGCGTTATGCGTTATGCGTTATGCGTTATGCGTTATGCGTTATGCGTTATGCGTTATGCGTTATGCGTTATGCGTTATGCGTTATGCGTTATGCGTTATGCGTTATGCGTTATGCGTTATGCGTTATGCGTTATGCGTTATGCGTTATGCGTTATGCGTTATGCGTTATGCGTTATGCGTTATGCGTTATGCGTTATGCGTTATGCGTTATGCGTTATGCGTTATGCGTTATGCGTTATGCGTTATGCGTTATGCGTTAAGCGTTATGCGTTATGCGTTATGCGTTATGCGTTATGCGTTATGCGTTATGCGTTATGCGTTATGCGTTATGCGTTATGCGTTATGCGTTATGCGTTATGCGTTATGCGCCATGCGTTATCCGTTATGCGTTATCCGTTATGCGTTACGCGTTATGCGTTATGCGTCATGCGTTATGCGTTATGCGTTCTGCGTTATGCGTTATGCGTTATGCGTTATGCGTTATGCGTTATGCGTTATGCGTTATGCGTTATGCGTTATGCCTTATGCCTTATGCGTTATGCGTTATGCGTTATGCGTTATGCGTTATGCGTTATGCGTTATGCGTTATGCGCCATCCGTTATGCGTTATCCGTTATGCGCCATGCGTTATCCGTTATGCGTTATCCGTTATGCGTTACGCGTTATGCGTTATGCGTCATGCGTTATGCGTTATGCGTTCTGCGTTATGCGTTATGCGTTATGCGTTATGCGTTATGCGTTATGCGTTATGCGTTATGCGTTATGCCTTATGCCTTATGCGTTATGCGTTATGCGTTATGCGTTATGCGTTATGCGTTATGCGTTATGCGTTATGCGCCATGCGTTATCCGTTATGCGTTATCCGTTATGCGTTACGCGTTATGCGTTATGCGTTATGCGTTATGCGTTATGCGTTATGCGTTATGCGTTATGCGTTATGCGTTATGCGTTATGCGTTATGCGTTATGCGTTATGCGTTATGCGATATGCGTCATGCGTTAAGCGTTATGCGTTATGCATTATGCGTTATCCGTTATGCGTTATGCGTTATGCGTAATGCGTTATGAGTAATGTGTCATGCGTTATGCGTTATGCGTTATGCGTTATGCGTTATGCGTTATGCGTTATGCGTTATGCGTTATGCGTTATGCGTTATGCGTTATGCGTTATGCGATATGCGTCATGCGTTAAGCGTTATGCGTTATGCATTATGCGTTATCCGTTATGCGTTATGCGTTATGCGTAATGCGTTATGAGTAATGTGTCATGCGTTATGCGTTATGCGTTATGCGTTATGCGTTATGCGTTATGCGTTACGCGTTATGCGTTACGCGTTATGCGTTATGCGTTATGCGTTATGCGTTATGCGTTATGCGTTATGCGTTATGCGTTATGCGTTATGCGTTATGCGTTATGCGTTATGCGTTATGCGTTATGCGTTATGCGTTATGCGTTATGCGTTATGCGTTATGCGTTATGCGTTATGCGTTATGCGTTATGCGTTATGCGTTATGCGTTATGCGTTATGCGTTATGCGTTATGCGTTATGCGTTATGCGATATGCGTCATGCGTTAAGCGTTATGCGTTATGCATTATGCGTTATCCGTTATGCGTTATGCGTTATGCGTAATGCGTTATGAGTAATGTGTCATGCGTTATGCGTTATGCGTTATGCGTTATGCGTTATGCGTTATGCGTTATGCGTTATGCGTTATGCGTTATGCGTTATGCGTTATGCGTTATGCGATATGCGTCATGCGTTAAGCGTTATGCGTTATGCATTATGCGTTATCCGTTATGCGTTATGCGTTATGCGTAATGCGTTATGAGTAATGTGTCATGCGTTATGCGTTATGCGTTATGCGTTATGCGTTATGCGTTACGCGTTATGCGTTACGCGTTATGCGTTATGCGTTATGCGTTATGCGTTATGCGTTATGCGTTATGCGTTATGCGTTATGCGTTATGCGTTATGCGTTATGCGTTATGCGTTATGCGTTATGCGTTATGCGTTATGCGTTATGCGTTATGCGTTATGCGTTATGCGTTATGCGTTATGCGTTATGCGTTATGCGTTATGCGTTATGCGTTATGCGTTATGAGTAATGTGTCATGCGTTATGCGTTATGCCTTATGCGTTATGCGTTATGCGTTATGCGTTATGCGTTATGCGTTATGCGTTATGCGATATGCGTCATGCGTTAAGCGTTATGCGTTATGCATTATGCGTTATCCGTTATGCGTTATGCGTTATGCGTAATGCGTTATGAGTAATGTGTCATGCGTTATGCGTTATGCGTTATGCGTTATGCGTTATGCGTTATGCGTTATGCGTTATGCGTTATGCGTTATGCGTTATGCGTTATGCGTTATGCGATATGCGTCATGCGTTAAGCGTTATGCGTTATGCATTATGCGTTATCCGTTATGCGTTATGCGTTATGCGTAATGCGTTATGAGTAATGTGTCATGCGTTATGCGTTATGCGTTATGCGTTATGCGTTATGCGTTACGCGTTATGCGTTACGCGTTATGCGTTATGCGTTATGCGTTATGCGTTATGCGTTATGCGTTATGCGTTATGCGTTATGCGTTATGCGTTATGCGTTATGCGTTATGCGTTATGCGTTATGCGTTATGCGTTATGCGTTATGCGTTATGCGTTATGCGTTATGCGTTATGCGTTATGCGTTATGCGTTATGCGTTATGCGTTATGCGTTATGCGTTATGCGTTAAGCGTTATGCGTTATCCGTTACGCGTTACGCGTTATGCGTTATGCGTTATGCGTTATGCGTTATGCGTTATGCGTTATGCGTTATGTGTTATGCGTTATGCGTTAAGCGTTATACGTTATGCGTTATGCGTTATGTGTTATGCGTTATGCGTTATGTGTTATGCGTTGTGCTTTACGGGTTATGCGATATGCGTTATGCGTTATGACTTTTTCATTGAACGTTATGCGTTATGCGATATGCGTTATGCGTTATGCGTTATGCGTTATGCGTTATGCGTTATGCGTTATGCGTTATGCGTTATGCGTTATGCGTTATGCGTTACGCGTTATGCGTTACGCGTTATGCGTTATGCGTTATGCGTTATGCGTTATGCGTTATGCGTTATGCGTTATGCGTTATGCGTTATGCGTTATGCGTTATGCGTTATGTGTTATGCGTTGTGCTTTACGGGTTATGCGATATGCGTTATGCGTTATGACTTTTTCATTGAACGTTATGCGTTATGCGATATGCGTTATGCGTTATGCGTTATGCGTTATGCGTTATGCGTTATGCGTTATGCGATATGCGTTATGCGTTATGCGTTATGCGTTATGCGTTATGCGTTACGCGTTATGCGTTACGCGTTATGCGTTATGCGTTATGCGTTATGCGTTATTCGTTATGCGTTATGCGTTATGCGTTATGCGTTATGCGTTATGCGTTATGCGTTATGCGTTATGCGTTATGCGATGTGCGTTATGCGTTATGCGTTATGCGTTATGCGTTATGCGTTATGCGTTAAGCATTATGACTTTTTCATTGAGCGTTATGCGTTATGACTTTTCCATTGAGCGTTATGCGTTATTCGTTATGGGTTATGCGTTATGCGTTATGGGTTATGCGTTATGCGTTATGCGTTATGCGTTATGCGTTATGCATTATGCGTTATGCGTTATCCGTTATGCGTTATGCGTTATGCGTTATGCGTTATGCGATATGCGTCATGCGTTAAGCGTTATGCGTTATGCATTATGCGTTATCCGTTATGCGTTATGCGTTATGCGTAATGCGTTATGAGTAATGTGTCATGCGTTATGCGTTATGCGTTATGCGTTATGCGTTATGCGTTATGCGTTATGCGTTATGCGTTATGCGTTATGCGTTATGCGTTATGCGTTAAGCGTTATGCGTTATGCGTTACGCGTTACGCGTTATGCGTTATGCGTTATGCGTTATGCGTTATGCGTTATGCGTTATGCGTTATGCGTTATGCGTTATGTGTTATGCGTTATGCGTTAAGCGTTATACGTTATGCGTTATGCGTTATGTGTTATGCGTTATGCGTTATGTGTTATGCGTTGTGCGTTATGCGTTATGCGTTATGCGTTATGCGTTATGCGTTATGCGTTACGCGTTATGCGTTACGCGTTATGCGTTATGCGTTATGCGTTATTCGTTATGCGTTATGCGTTATGCGTTATGCGTTATGCGTTATGCGTTATGCGTTATGCGTTATGCGTTATGCGTTATGCGTTATGCGTTACGCGTTATGCGTTACGCGTTATGCGTTATGCGTTATGCGTTATTCGTTATGCGTTATGCGTTATGCGTTATGCGTTATGCGTTATGCGTTATGCGATATGCGTTATGCGTTATGCGTTATGCGTTATGCGTTATGCGTTACGCGTTATGCGTTACGCGTTATGCGTTATGCGTTATGCGTTATGCGTTATGCGTTATGCGTTATTCGTTATGCGTTATGCGTTATGCGTTATGCGTTATGCGTTATGCGTTATGCGATGTGCGTTATGCGTTATGCGTTATGCGTTATGCGTTATGCGTTATGCGTTATGCGTTATGCGTTATGCGTTATGCGTTATGCGTTATGCGTTATGCGTTAAGCATTATGACTTTTTCATTGAGCGTTATGCGTTATGACTTTTCCATTGAGCGTTATGCGTTATTCGTTATGGGTTATGCGTTATGCGTTATGGGTTATGCGTTATGCGTTATGCGTTATGCGTTATGCGTTATGCATTATGCGTTATGCGTTATCCGTTATGCGTTATGCGTTATGCGTTATGCGTTATGCGATATGCGTCATGCGTTAAGCGTTATGCGTTATGCATTATGCGTTATCCGTTATGCGTTATGCGTAATGCGTTATGAGTAATGTGTCATGCGTTATGCGTTATGCGTTATGCGTTATGCGTTATGCGTTACGCGTTATGCGTTACGCGTTATGCGTTATGCGTTATGCGTTATGCGTTATGCGTTATGCGTTGTGCGTTATGCGTTATGCGTTATGCGTTATGCGTTATGCGTTATGCGTTATGCGTTATGCGTTATGCGTTATGCGTTACGCGTTACGCGTTATGCGTTACGCGTTACGCGTTATGCGTTATGCGTTATGCGTTATGCGTTATGCGTTATGCGTTATGCGTTATGTGTTATGCGTTATGCGTTAAGCGTTATACGTTATGCATTATGCGTTATGTGTTATGCGTTATGCGTTATGTGTTATGCGTTGTGCTTTACGGGTTATGCGATATGCGTTATGCGTTATGACTTTTTCATTGAACGTTATGCGTTATGCGATATGCGTTATGCGTTATGCGTTATGCGTTATGCGTTATGCGTTATGCGTTATGCGTTATGCGTTATGCGTTATGCGTTATGCGTTATGCGCCATGCGTTATCCGTTATGCGTTATCCGTTATGCGTTACGCGTTATGCGTTATGCGTTATGCGTTATGCGTTATGCGTTATGCGTTATGCGTTATGCGTTATGCGTTATGCGTTATGCGTTATGCCTTATGCGTTATGCGTTATGCGTTATGCGTTATGCGTTATGCGTTATGCGTTATGCGTTATGCGTTATGCGTTATGCGTTATGCGTTATGCGTTATGCGTTATGCGTTATGCGTTATGCGTTATGCGTTATGCGTTATGCGTTATGCGTTATGCGTTATGCGTTATGCGTTATGCGTTATGCGTTATGCGTTATGCGTTATGCGTTATGCGTTATGCGTTATGCGTTATGCGTTATGCGTTATGCGTTATGCGTTATGCGTTATGCGTTATGCGTTATGCGTTATGCGTTATGCGTTATGCGTTATGCGTTATGCGTTATGCGTTATGCGTTATGCGTTATGCGTTATGCGTTATGCGTTATGCGTTATGCGTTATGCGTTATGCGTTATGCGTTATGCGTTAAGCGTTATGCGTTATGCGTTATGCGTTATGCGTTATGCGTTATGCGTTATGCGTTATGCGTTATGCGTTATGCGTTATGCGTTATGCGTTATGCGTTATGCGTTATGCGCCATGCGTTATCCGTTATGCGTTATCCGTTATGCGTTACGCGTTATGCGTTATGCGTCATGCGTTATGCGTTATGCGTTCTGCGTTATGCGTTATGCGTTATGCGTTATGCGTTATGCGTTATGCGTTATGCGTTATGCGTTATGCCTTATGCCTTATGCGTTATGCGTTATGCGTTATGCGTTATGCGTTATGCGTTATGCGTTATGCGTTATGCGTTATGCGCCATGCGTTATCCGTTATGCGTTATCCGTTATGCGCCATGCGTTATCCGTTATGCGTTATCCGTTATGCGTTACGCGTTATGCGTTATGCGTCATGCGTTATGCGTTATGCGTTCTGCGTTATGCGTTATGCGTTATGCGTTATGCGTTATGCGTTATGCGTTATGCGTTATGCGTTATGCCTTATGCCTTATGCGTTATGCGTTATGCGTTATGCGTTATGCGTTATGCGTTATGCGTTATGCGTTATGCGTTATGCGTTATGCGTTATCCGTTATGCGTTACGCGTTATGCGTTATGCGTTATGCGTTATGCGTTATGCGTTATGCGTTATGCGTTATGCGTTATGCGTTATGCGTTATGCGTTATGCGTTATGCGTTATGCGTTATGCGTTATGCGTTATGCGTTATGCGTTATGCGTTATGCGTTATGCGTTATGCGTTATGCGTTATGCGTTATGCGTTATGCGTTATGCGTTATGCGTTATGCGTTATGCGTTATGCGTTATGCGTTATGCGTTATGCGTTATGCGTTATGCGTTATGCGTTATGCGTTATGCGTTATGCGTTATGCGTTATGCGTTATGCGTTATGCGTTATGCGTTATGCGTTATGCGTTATGCGTTATGCGTTATGCGTTATGCGTTATGCGTTATGCGTTATGCGTTATGCGTTATGCGTTATGCGTTATGCGTTATGCGTTATGCGTAATGCGTTATGAGTAATGTGTCATGCGTTATGCGTTATGCGTTATGCGTTATGCGTTATGCGTTATGCGTTATGCGTTATGCGTTATGCGTTATGCGTTATGCGTTATGCGTTATGCGTTATGCGTTATGCGTTATGCGTTATGCGATATGCGTCATGCGTTAAGCGTTATGCGTTATGCATTATGCGTTATCCGTTATGCGTTATGCGTTATGCGTAATGCGTTATGAGTAATGTGTCATGCGTTATGCGTTATGCCTTATGCGTTATGCGTTATGCGTTATGCGTTATGCGTTATGCGTTATGCGTTATGCGATATGCGTCATGCGTTAAGCGTTATGCGTTATGCATTATGCGTTATCCGTTATGCGTTATGCGTTATGCGTAATGCGTTATGAGTAATGTGTCATGCGTTATGCGTTATGCGTTATGCGTTATGCGTTATGCGTTATGCGTTATGCGTTATGCGTTATGCGTTATGCGTTATGCGTTATGCGTTATGCGATATGCGTCATGCGTTAAGCGTTATGCGTTATGCATTATGCGTTATCCGTTATGCGTTATGCGTTATGCGTAATGCGTTATGAGTAATGTGTCATGCGTTATGCGTTATGCGTTATGCGTTATGCGTTATGCGTTACGCGTTATGCGTTACGCGTTATGCGTTATGCGTTATGCGTTATGCGTTATGCGTTATGCGTTATGCGTTATGCGTTATGCGTTATGCGTTATGCGTTATGCGTTATGCGTTATGCGTTATGCGTTATGCGTTATGCGTTATGCGTTATGCGTTATGCGTTATGCGTTATGCGTTATGCGTTATGCGTTATGCGTTATGCGTTATGCGTTATGCGTTATGCGTTATGCGTTATGCGTTAAGCGTTATGCGTTATCCGTTACGCGTTACGCGTTATGCGTTATGCGTTATGCGTTATGCGTTATGCGTTATGCGTTATGCGTTATGTGTTATGCGTTATGCGTTAAGCGTTATACGTTATGCGTTATGCGTTATGTGTTATGCGTTATGCGTTATGTGTTATGCGTTGTGCTTTACGGGTTATGCGATATGCGTTATGCGTTATGACTTTTTCATTGAACGTTATGCGTTATGCGATATGCGTTATGCGTTATGCGTTATGCGTTATGCGTTATGCGTTATGCGTTATGCGTTATGCGTTATGCGTTATGCGTTATGCGTTATGCGTTACGCGTTATGCGTTACGCGTTATGCGTTATGCGTTATGCGTTATGCGTTATGCGTTATGCGTTATGCGTTATGCGTTATGCGTTATGCGTTATGCGTTATGTGTTATGCGTTGTGCTTTACGGGTTATGCGATATGCGTTATGCGTTATGACTTTTTCATTGAACGTTATGCGTTATGCGATATGCGTTATGCGTTATGCGTTATGCGTTATGCGTTATGCGTTATGCGTTATGCGATATGCGTTATGCGTTATGCGTTATGCGTTATGCGTTATGCGTTACGCGTTATGCGTTACGCGTTATGCGTTATGCGTTATGCGTTATGCGTTATGCGTTATTCGTTATGCGTTATGCGTTATGCGTTATGCGTTATGCGTTACGCGTTATGCGTTATGCGTTATGCGTTATGCGATGTGCGTTATGCGTTATGCGTTATGCGTTATGCGTTATGCGTTATGCGTTAAGCATTATGACTTTTTCATTGAGCGTTATGCGTTATGACTTTTCCATTGAGCGTTATGCGTTATTCGTTATGGGTTATGCGTTATGCGTTATGGGTTATGCGTTATGCGTTATGCGTTATGCGTTATGCGTTATGCATTATGCGTTATGCGTTATCCGTTATGCGTTATGCGTTATGCGTTATGCGTTATGCGATATGCGTCATGCGTTAAGCGTTATGCGTTATGCATTATGCGTTATCCGTTATGCGTTATGCGTTATGCGTAATGCGTTATGAGTAATGTGTCATGCGTTATGCGTTATGCCTTATGCGTTATGCGTTATGCGTTATGCGTTATGCGTTATGCGTTATGCGTTATGCGATATGCGTCATGCGTTAAGCGTTATGCGTTATGCATTATGCGTTATCCGTTATGCGTTATGCGTTATGCGTAATGCGTTATGAGTAATGTGTCATGCGTTATGCGTTATGCGTTATGCGTTATGCGTTATGCGTTATGCGTTATGCGTTATGCGTTATGCGTTATGCGTTATGCGTTATGCGTTATGCGATATGCGTCATGCGTTAAGCGTTATGCGTTATGCATTATGCGTTATCCGTTATGCGTTATGCGTTATGCGTAATGCGTTATGAGTAATGTGTCATGCGTTATGCGTTATGCGTTATGCGTTATGCGTTATGCGTTACGCGTTATGCGTTACGCGTTATGCGTTATGCGTTATGCGTTATGCGTTATGCGTTATGCGTTACGCGTTATGCGTTACGCGTTATGCGTTATGCGTTATGCGTTATTCGTTATGCGTTATGCGTTATGCGTTATGCGTTATGCGTTATGCGTTATGCGTTATGCGATATGCGTTATGCGTTATGCGTTATGCGTTATGCGTTATGCGTTACGCGTTATGCGTTACGCGTTATGCGTTATGCGTTATGCGTTATGCGTTATGCGTTATGCGTTATTCGTTATGCGTTATGCGTTATGCGTTATGCGTTATGCGTTATGCGTTATGCGTTATGCGTTGTGCGTTATGCGTTATGCGTTATGCGTTATGCGTTATGCGTTATGCGTTATGCGTTATGCGTTATGCGTTATGCGTTACGCGTTACGCGTTATGCGTTACGCGTTACGCGTTATGCGTTATGCGTTATGCGTTATGCGTTATGCGTTATGCGTTATGCGTTATGTGTTATGCGTTATGCGTTAAGCGTTATACGTTATGCATTATGCGTTATGTGTTATGCGTTATGCGTTATGTGTTATGCGTTGTGCTTTACGGGTTATGCGATATGCGTTATGCGTTATGACTTTTTCATTGAACGTTATGCGTTATGCGATATGCGTTATGCGTTATGCGTTATGCGTTATGCGTTATGCGTTATGCGTTATGCGTTATGCGTTATGCGTTATGCGTTATGCGTTATGCGTCATGCGTCATGCGTTATGCGTTATGCGTTATGCGTTATGCGTTATGCGTTATGCGTTATGCGTTATGCGTTATGCGTTATGCGTTATGCGTTATGCGTTATCCGTTACGCGTTACGCGTTAGGCGTTATGCGTTATGCGTTATGCGTTATGCGTTATGCGTTATGCGTTATGCGTTATGCGTTATGCGTTATGCGTTATGCGTTATGCGTTATGCGTTATGCGTTATGCGTTATGCGTTATGCGTTATGCGTTATGCGTTATGCGTTATGCGTTATGCGTTATGCGTTATGCGTTATGCGTTATGCGTTATGCGTTATGCGTTATGCGTTATGCGTTATGCGTTATGCGTTATGCGTTATGCGTTATGCGTTATGCGTTATGCGTTATGCGTTATGCGTTATGCGTTATGCGTTATGCGTTATGCGTTATGCGTTATGCGTTATGCGTTATGCGTTATGCGTTATGCGTTATGCGTTATGCGTTATGCGTTATGCGTTATGCGTTATGCGTTATGCGTTATGCGTTATGCGTTATGCGTTATGCGTTATGCGTTATGCGTTATGCGTTAAGCATTATGACTTTTTCATTGAGCGTTATGCGTTATGACTTTTCCATTGAGCGTTATGCGTTATTCGTTATGGGTTATGCGTTATGCGTTATGGGTTATGCGTTATGCGTTATGCGTTATGCGTTATGCGTTATGCGTTATGCGTTATGCGTTATGCATTATGCGTTATGCGTTATCCGTTATGCGTTATGCGTTATGCGTTATGCGTTAAGCGATATGCGTCATGCGTTAAGCGTTATGCGTTATGCATTATGCGCTATCCGTTATGCGTTATGCGTTATGCGTAATGCGTTATGAGTAATGTGTCATGCGTTATGCGTTATGCGTTATGCGTTATGCGTTATGCGTTATGCGTTATGCGTTATGCGTTATGCGATATGCGTCATGCGTTAAGCGTTATGCGTTATGCATTATGCGTTATCCGTTATGCGTTATGCGTTATGCGTAATGCGTTATGAGTAATGTGTCATGCGTTATGCGTTATGCGTTATGCGTTATGCGTTATGCGTTATGCGTTATGCGTTATGCGTTATGCGTTATGCGTTATGCGTTATGCGTTATGCGTTATGCGTTATGCGTTATGCGTTATGCGTTATGCGTTATGCGTTATGCGTTATGCGTTATGCGTTATGCGTTATGCGTTATGCGTTATGCGTTATGCGTTATGCGTTATGCGTTATGCGTTATGCGTTATGCGTTATGCGTTATGCGTTATGCGTTATGCGTTATGCGTTATGCGTTATGCGTTATGCGTTATGCGTTATGCGTTATGCGTTATGCGTTATGCGTTATGCGTTATGCGTTATGCGTTATGCGTTATGCGTTATGCGTTAAGCATTATGACTTTTTCATTGAGCGTTATGCGTTATGACTTTTCCATTGAGCGTTATGCGTTATTCGTTATGGGTTATGCGTTATGCGTTATGGGTTATGCGTTATGCGTTATGCGTTATGCGTTATGCGTTATGCGTTATGCGTTATGCGTTATGCGTTATGCGTTATGCGTTATGCGTTATGCGTTATGCGTTATGCGTTATGCGTTATGCGTTATGCGTTATGCGTTAAGCGTTATGCGTTATGCGTTACGCGTTACGCGTTATGCGTTATGCGTTACGCGTTACGCGTTATGCGTTATGCGTTATGCGTTATGCGTTATGCGTTATGCGTTATGCGTTATGCGTTATGCGTTATGCGTTATGTGTTATGCGTTATGCGTTAAGCGTTATACGTTATGCGTTATGCGTTATGTGTTATGCGTTATGCGTTATGTGTTATGCGTTGTGCTTTACGGGTTATGCGATATGCGTTATGCGTTATGTCTTTTTCATTGAACGTTATGCGTTATGCGATATGCGTTATGCGTTATGCGTTATGCGTTATGCGTTATGCGTTATGCGTTATGCGTTATGCGTTATGCGTTATGCGTTATGCGTTATGCGTTACGCGTTATGCGTTACGCGTTATGCGTTATGCGTTATTCGTTATGCGTTATGCGTTATGCGTTATGCGTTATGCGTTATGCGTTATGCGATATGCGTTATGCGTTATGCGTTATGCGTTATGCGTTATGCGTTACGCGTTATGCGTTACGCGTTATGCGTTATGCGTTATGCGTTATGCGTTATTCGTTATGCGTTATGCGTTATGCGTTATGCGTTATGCGTTATGCGATGTGCGTTATGCGTTATGCGTTATGCGTTATGCGTTATGCGTTATGCGTTATGCGTTATGCGTTAAGCATTATGACTTTTTCATTGAGCGTTATGCGTTATGACTTTTCCATTGAGCGTTATGCGTTATTCGTTATGGGTTATGCGTTATGCGTTATGGGTTATGCGTTATGCGTTATGCGTTATGCGTTATGCGTTATGCATTATGCGTTATGCGTTATCCGTTATGCGTTATGCGTTATGCGTTATGCGTTATGCGATATGCGTCATGCGTTAAGCGTTATGCGTTATGCATTATGCGTTATCCGTTATGCGTTATGCGTTATGCGTAATGCGTTATGAGTAATGTGTCATGCGTTATGCGTTATGCGTTATGCGTTATGCGTTATGCGTTACGCGTTATGCGTTACGCGTTATGCGTTATGCGTTATGCGTTATGCGTTATGCGTTATGCGTTATGCGTTATGCGTTATGCGTTATGCGTTATGCGTTATGCGTTATGCGTTATGCGTTATGCGTTATGCGTTATGCGTTATGCGTTATGCGTTATGCGTTATGCGTTATGCGTTATGCGTTATGCGTTATGCGTTATGCGTTATGCGTTATGCGTTATGCGTTATGCGTTATGCGTTATTTGTTATGCGTTATGCGTTATGCGTTATGCGTTATGCGTTATTATTTATGCGTTATGCGTTATGCGTTATGCGTTATGCGTTATGCGTTATGCGTTATTCGTTATGGGTTATGCGTTATGCGTTATGGGTTATGCGTTATGCGTTATGCGTTATGCGTTATGCGTTATGCGTTATGCGTTATGCGTTATGCGTTATGCGTTATGCGTTATGCGTTATGCGTTATGCGTTATGCGTTATTCGTTATGCGTTATGCGTTATGCGTTATGCGTTATGCGTTATGCGTTATGCGTTATGCGTTATGCGTTATGCGTTATGCGTTATGCGTTAAGCGTTATACGTTATGCGATATGCGTTATGCGTTATGCGTTATGCGTTATGCGTTATGCGTTATGCGTTATGCGTTATGCGTTATGCGTTATGCGTTATGCGTTATGCGTTATGCGTTATGCGTTATGCGTTATGCGTTATGCGTTATGCGTTATGCGTTATGCGTTATGCGTTATGCGTTATGCGTTATGCGTTATGTGTTATGCGTTATGCGTTATGCGTTATGCGTTATGCGTTATGCGTTATGCGTTATGCGTTATGCGTTATGCGTTATGCGTTATGCGTTATGCGTTATGCGTTATGCGTTATGCGTTATGCGTTATGCGTTATGCGTTATGCGTTATGCGTTATTATTTATGCGTTATGCGTTATGCGTTATGCGTTATGCGTTATGCGTTATGCGTTATGCGTTATGCGTTATGCGTTATGCGTTATGCGTTATGCGTTATGCGTTATGCGTTATGCGTTATGCGTTATGCGTTATGCGTTATGCGTTATGCGTTATGCGTTATGCGTTATGCGTTATGCGTTATGCGTTATGCGTTATGCGTTATGCGTTATGCGTTATGCGTTATGCGTTATGCGTTATGCGTTATGCGTTATGCGTTATGCGTTATGCGTTAAGCGTTATGCGTTATGCGATATGCGTTATGCGTTATGCGTTATGCGTTATGCGTTATGCGTTATGCGTTATGCGTTATGCGTTATGCGTTATGCGTTATGCGTTATGCGTTATGCGTTATGCGTTATGCGTTATGCGTTATGCGTTATGCGTTATGCGTTATGCGTTATGCGTTATGCGTTATGCGTTATGCGTTATGCGTTATGCGTTATGCGTTATGCGTTATGCGTTATGCGTTATGCGTTATGCGTTATGCGTTATGCGTTATGCGTTATGCGTTATGCGTTATGCGTTATGCGTTATGCGTTATGCGTTATGCGTTATGCGTTATGCGTTATGCGTTATGCGTTATGCGTTATGCGTTATGCGTTATGCGTTATGCGTTATGCGTTATGCGTTATGCGTTATGCGTTATGCGTTATGCGTTATGCGTTATGCGTTATGCGTTATGCGTTATGCGTTATGCGTTATGCGTTATGCGTTATGCGTTATGCGTTATGCGTTATGCGTTATGCGTTATGCGTTATGCGTTATGCGTTATGCGTTATGCGTTATGCGTCATGCGTTATGCGTTATGCGTTATGCGTTATGCGTTCTGCGTTATGCGTTATGCGTTATGCGTTATGCGTTATGCGTTATGCGTTATGCGTTATGCGTTATGCGTTATGCGTTATGCGTTATGCGTTATGCGTTATGCGTTATGCGTTATGCGTTATGCCTTATGCGTTATGCGTTATGCGTTATGCGTTATGCGTTATGCGTTATGCGTTATGCGTTATGCGTTATGCGTTATGCCTTATGCGTTATGCGTTATGCGTTATGCGTTATGCGTTATGCGTTATGCGTTATGCGTTATGCGTTATGCGCCATGCGTTATCCGTTATGCGTTATCCGTTATGCGTTACGCGTTATGCGTTATGCGTCATGCGTTATGCGTTATGCGTTCTGCGTTATGCGTTATGCGTTATGCGTTATGCGTTATGCGTTATGCGTTATGCGTTATGCCTTATGCCTTATGCGTTATGCGTTATGCGTTATGCGTTATGCGTTATGCGTTATGCGTTATGCGTTATGCGCCATGCGTTATCCGTTATGCGTTATCCGTTATGCGTTACGCGTTATGCGTTATGCGTTATGCGTTATGCGTTATGCGTTATGCGTTATGCGTTATGCGTTATGCGTTATGCGTTATGCGTTATGCGTTATGCGTTATGCGTTATGCGTTATGCGTTATGCGTTATGCGTTATGCGTTATGCGTTATGCGTTATGCGTTATGCGTTATGCGTTATGCGTTATGCGTTATGCGTTATGCGTTATGCGTTATGCGTTATGCGTTATGCGTTATGCGTTATGCGTTATGCGTTATGCGTTATGCGTTATGCGTTATGCGTTATGCGTTATGCGTTATGCGTTATGCGTTATGCGTTATGCGTTATGCGTTATGCGTTATGCGTTATGCGTTATGCGTTATGCGTTATGCGTTATGCGTTATGCGTTATGCGTTATGCGTTATGCGTTATGCGTTATGCGTTATGCGTTATGCGTTATGCGTTATGCGTTATGCGTTATGCGTTATGCGTTATGCGTTATGCGTTATGCGTTATGCGTTATGCGTTATGCGTTATGCGTTATGCGTTATGCGTTATGCGTTATGCGTTATGCGTTATGCGTTATGCGTTATGCGTTATGCGTTATGCGTTATGCGTTATGCGTTATGCGTTATGCGTTATGCGTTATGCGTTATGCGTTATGCGTTATGCGTTATGCGTTATGCGTTATGCGTTATGCGTTATGCGTTATGCGTTATGCGTTATGCGTTATGCGTTATGCGTTATGCGTTATGCGTTATGCGTTATGCGTTATGCGTTATGCGTTATGCGTTATGGGTTATGCGTTATGCGTTATGCGTTATGCGTTATGCGTTATGCGTTATGCGTTATGCGTTATGCGTTATGCGTTATGCGTTATGCGTTATGCGTTATGCGTTATGCGTTATGCGTTATGCGTTATGCGTTATGCTTTATGCGTTATGCGTTATGCGTTATGCGTTATGCGTTATGCGTTATGCGTTATGCGTTATGCGTTATGCGTTATGCGTTATGCGTTATGCGTTATGCGTTATGCGTTATGCCTTATGCCTTATGCGTTATGCGTTATGCGTTATGCGTTATGCGTTATGCGTTATGCGTTATGCGTTATGCGTTATGCGTTATGCGTTATGCGTTATGCGTTATGCGTTATGCGTTATGCGTTATGCGTTATGCGTTATGCGTTATGCGTTATGCGTTATGCGTTATGCGTTATGCGTTATGCGTTATGCGTTAAGCGTTATGCGTTATGCGTTATGCGTTATGCGTTATGCGTTATGCGTTATGCGTTATGCGTTATGCGTTATGCGTTATGCGTTATGCGTTATGCGTTATGCGTTATGCGTTATGCGTTATGCGTTATGCGATATGCGTTATGCGTTATGTGTTATGCGTTATGCGTTATGCGTTATGCGTTATGTGTTATGCGTTAAGCGTTGTAACCGTCCAGGTTACATACCAAAGTATTGCGTGAATGGAGATCGATCCCCACTGCGACAGGTGTGACGTCAAGCGTAACATCGTCGTAGACAAGGATCACAGGAGTGATCCATATAGATAAGAGGATGCGTGCGCATCGATCCCCTCTCGATTGCGATCGAAGGAGGTCGATGCGAGCGACAGAATGATCACTCTACGTCTGGGCTCGATCCAGTAAGCACGTATGAGTCAACTCGCGTTCCGCGTGAAATCGAGAATCTCGAAGAGTTGGAATTGACATTTGCCAATTGCCAATAAGGCAGATAATTGTCTAGTTAGTTGCCAGCCCGGCTAAAGGGCGTGTGAGTCACGGTACATGTAAAAATTTGCAATAATATTAGCGAATATTAAATTGTTAAATTACGAGATCTAATTGTTGAGTACATTAGAATCGCCAATAAGACGAATTATTCACTGTGTTCGATGCCCGGCGAGAATGGCACTTCTAGTCGCATTCAGAGTTATAAGAATAACTTCTACATTCAAGTAAAATTTAGTTCTAAAACATATTTAGTTGAGCGTTCAAGCTCCATTTGATAGATTGTTTAAATTGCGACAGGAAGGCCAACTATTGAATTGCCTTCAATTCTGGCAGTGAGACTGATTAAGTTTATGAGTTATATATATATATCTGCAACTATGTTTATAAAGAATTTAATTGAAGATTAGTTACATTGTCTGTCGTCCGTCCGACGGGCGGTCCAGATGAGAACCGCGATCGAGTTAACGATACGAATTTCTTACACGAATTCCTAGCCGGGAATACTTTGTTTACGGGTTATGGTCGTCGCGTCTCGCTCTACTTTATTATGGTTGGGTTATACACCGAAGCTAACCATGCGTCGTTTCATTATACGCTTGTAAACTACTGAACGGTAGTGATACTGTTCTCATCCATATCAATTTACTAGAATATATCTCAATTCTACCAGATATTATCTCCCAAAAATTATTCATATTTGTCTCAACCTCTCCGTCATCCAGTGCCTGGAGGCACGAACCTGTCGTTAATTTAACATCGGATTTCGTAACCAATCCGGTGTTTGAACTCTCTGGGTTTGCTCGGCTGGTGCAGAGCTGCCCAGTCCACGTTTCTGTGCCCTGCCAGCTCTGGGTACCAATTTCCACGAGCTCTGGTGGGAGATCAAGTGAATTGGAATCGATCTTCGTTCCCGTGAATTACCGACCACGCCGATCGATATTCCAACTTTGTGCTTTTGATTGTTAAGGGCCTTAAAGTTTAATTATCTAGATAACGGGTGTGTCAAGTAAATTGGAATCGACCTCCGTTCCCGTGAATCACCGGCCACGCCGATCGATATTCCAATCTTGTGTATTTCTGTTTGTTAAGGGCCTTATCCAGATAACGGGTGTGTCAAATGAATTGGAATCAATCTCCGTTCCCGTGAATTACCGGCCACGCCGATCGATATTCCAGTCTTTTGTACTTTTGACTGCTAAGGGCCTTAAAATTTAATTGTCCAGATAACGGGTGTGTTTAGACAACAATAGAGTCGGCTGGCTCACGCGTACGTGCCCCTGCCGACGCTGATCAGATTGTCTACCCTCATCCGTAATTCTTTTCGATACGAGATCGTTCGACACTTCGGTGACTCGCCAGCCGTGCCGCTCGGTTTTCGCATTTTTATGTTTGGGTTTTCACCCTATAAGCCCGTTTACTTTAAACCCGATCAAAACAAAAGAAGGTTATAAACTATACGGTTACAAATTGGCGCCCAACGTGGGGCGGTTTGGTTGGACAAATTAATTGTTGGAGAGACACAGTATGAGTAAACCAAAGACTCGTACGGGCAAAATGGGACCGGTGACAGATAACGAAACGCAGAATCCGTCGGTCTTATCTAGTACGCGTATTCAACGGACACCACCTCCTGACACCCCGACGGGTTCTGGAATTCAGGGTCGCGTACCAGGGTCAATCACGTCCGTCGATAATCAGGCCCCGGGGCTAATGAATACGCGCGAAAACGAGATAATGTCCGATGCCATTCGACAGTTGAAATCTGAGATCGCACGATTAATGATTCAAGTCGATCAGCTGACTGCAAAGGTCGAAGAGTCGGTGACAACCGATGAGATTTACGAACGCGTAACCGAACATAAGTTCGAGATGCGGGATTGGTGTCGTAAATTCGAAGAGCGCATGGATCGTCAAGAAAAGGCACAAGAGGATCTCCGGAAACAAATGCAAGAATGTTTGGCACAAGTCCGAAACCAAACAACGACTCAAACTCCAATAGTGGCTGAAGGTCAAATGCAGCCAAATGCACAGTCAGATGACAATCGTTTCGGTCAATCACAGTTCAATACCACCCGGCAACTGCAGACAGACCACATCGACTCACGATGGGGACCGAGTGAGTCAACTCGATTTGACTCTACCATGGCTTCTATGGCAAGGCCATTCGTGGTAAAGCCTCAAATGCCAACTTTTGAGGGCAAAACTACTGAAAGGCCATCCAAATATCTGAGGGAACTCAAACGATTCGTGGATGCTGCACGACTGCCAGACGATGAGATGAAGTTCATCATCACCCAGTCGTTAAAAGGCAATGCAGGCGAATGGTGGGATATCATGTCGGACCAAATTGCAACATGGCACCAGTTTGCAAATGCCCTATTGTCAAGATTTTGGAGTTCGGCAATCCAAAGGAAGGTTCGAGACAATCTCAATATAGGAGTACATCGGGCGGACTCTGGAGTTTCTCGTGTAGCTTACGCGATGAAACTGATCGGAATGGCTCGTGACTTACGGCCACGTCCCACGGATGATGAGATAATTCAGACCCTGTCGAAACACTTCACGCAAGCGGTTGACGATTGTGTCCTTGGACAAAATATTCGCACAATCGATGCGTTCTTAGCCCTGTTGGAAAGGTTTGACAATGGAGGAACGGTCAACCGACCGCGGTACGACGAGCGCTCGAATCAAGGACGAGACTGGAGTACTCGAGCCCCATATGACCGAGGGAACCAACATACAACAAGTACCTCGCGAATGAACCCGATACCTCCGATTCAACAGCAGAAGAATCGGGAGAATCAGAGGTTGGGAGCCGAATATCAACGTCCGGCAACGGATAACCAAAGGCCAAGGTTTGACAATATAAAACCATGGCAAGACAATCGTCGACCGCAGGAACGACTTCGAGAGAATGCGCCCAATCGAATCCGAATGGCTCAATTGGATGAGGGAGTACAGGAAGAGGACCCGGAGGTCATAGATCTGGAGGAAAGCATGGGAAACGAATAAGGGGAACCTCAGAAGAACGTCTGAGCGACTTCCCCGCTCAGGCGAGAGGCATCTCCGATGAAACACCAGGGGAAGACATCAGGATAGTAATAGGATCACTATTCCCAGATGTGCGTCAGGAACTACAGGAGGAAGGAGATTCACCACTTTCCAATAGAGAAATTAACCGCTGCCCAGAAGTCCAAATAAAAATCGAAGGGATTCTCACCAAGGCTCTTATTGACACGGGAAGCACTGTAACAGCAGTGTCTGAAGCGTGGTATGACGAACATCGAGAAAAATTAATTAAATGCCCCACGCTTCCAATAACTGGAGCAGTGGTGATTGGAGCGACGGGTGGAAGATCAACCCGATTAAAGAAACAAGTATGGGTGACTCTTAGCCACAAGGATAAGACGATAGAAACAACGGCGATCGTGGTACCGGGATTAGTTTGTGAAGTCATTATTGGTATTGATACACTGAGACGTGGGAAGGCCACAATTGACTTCGGGAATGGATTGCTCTCGCTGAATACAACAACTGGTCAAGCAATACTGAAAATAACAGAGGAAATTAACACCGAGGAAAGGGTGGTTCGAGTTCTGAAAGAAGAGGTACGTCAAACCAGTACAACACAAAAATCTCGAGAAGAAATTATACGATCACTACTCGAACCAGTTACAGCAACCCAAGAACAGAAGAAAAAACTGCGAAGAGTGATTGAATCCTTCCCAGAGGTATGGAGAGACGAAATCGGAAGGGTGAAGTGTTACGAGCATCATTTGCATGTGGAGCCCACCAAACTATACTGTAGCAGAACATACCCGATACCACTAAAATATATGGAAGCCGCAGATGCGGAAATCCAAAGAATGCTGGAAAATGACATCATCCGTCCAAGCACGAGCCCATACTTGAACCCAGTGGTACCGGTTCTCAAGAAAAATGGATCTCTAAGACTATGCCTTGATGCTAGAAAGTTAAACGAATTTCTTGTAGATGACCACGAAATGTCGGAAACGCCAGATGCTATTTTCCAACGATTCGAAAAGATAGACTACTTAACTAGTCTCGACTTAACAAACAGTTTTTGGCAAGTCCCTCTAACACCATCGTCGAGGAAATACACCGCCTTCCTTTATAGGGGCCGATGTTATGAATACATAGTCACACCATTCGGTTTAAAAACAAGCAGTGCAAGCCTGGTGAGAGCACTCAGACGAGTATTGGAAGGGATGGAGGGATTTGTAGTCAACTTTATTGACGACATCCTATGTTCCTCACCGACGTTCGAAAAACATCTCGAACATCTCGCGGCTCTGCTGAAACGTCTACGAGAAAATAACATCACCTTGAATTTAGAAAAGTGCAAATTCATGAGACGCGAAGTCAAATTCCTCGGCCACATACTTTCAACAGAAGGGTTAAAACAAGACCCCGAAAAACTAGCTCTGATTCGCGAATTTCCAATTCCACGCAACGTCAAGCAATTACGCGGATTCTTAGGCCTGGTGAACTATTACAGTAAATTCACCAAGAAACACGCCGAAACCACCACACCGTTGCTTGCACTCCTGAAGAAAGGAAGCCGATGGAAATGGGACGAGGATCTACAAAAAGCATTCAATCAAGCTAAAGATGCTTTCTGTACAGAGGTTGCGCTGCAGTACGCGGACCCTAATCAACCATACTTCCTATCAACGGATGCAAGCTCAACGGCACTGGGAGCAGTCCTAGAACAACGAGATACGAGTGGCGAATTAAGACCAATCACATTTGTAAGCCGAACATTAAGAGGCCCAGAATTATCGTATTTTACTACGGAAAAAGAGCTGTTGGCAATAGTATGGGCACTGGGGAAGCTCCGAACATACTTATATGGAGTCAAAATCACGTTGTTAACCGACCACAAGGCAATCACGTTCCTGATGAATAGCAAACTTCTTAGTCAACGACTAACACGATGGATCCTGTCCATTCAGGATTACCAAATTGAAATCCAGTATCGGCCAGGAAAAGAAAACATTCCTGCGGACACAATGAGCAGACTGGACAATGTACTGATCGGAGATTCAGTTGAACGAGAGACACGAGTACCGATACTGACAGCCCTGGCTCGAACAATGTCACCTACACTACTGTCCGCGCTTAGAAAACTATCCGAATGGCAACGGAAAGACGAAAAGTTACGACGCGAAATCGAACGTTGCGAACAAAATCTTGATAACGCGAAGAATCGGTTTCGCCTTAAAAATGGCACATTGTATCACGCGGATAGAAATGGTAGGGAACGTCCGGTAATTCCATCTCAATTACGCGACTCCTTTATACGCGAGGTACATGAGATCTATGCGCATATTGGAGGAGACAAAACAGCGAAGCTCCTGTCAGAGGACTTCTATGTCTCAAAATTACATCATTGCACGCGAAAACTAGTTGCCGCGTGCGACACGTGTCAACGCGTAAAGATTCCTACCCATGCGATACATACCGATATGCAGAGCATAACACCGGGGTGCCCTCTCGAGGTGGTGTCCGTTGACTTTTACGGTCCGTTACCGACATCAAGGGGGGGCGTGAGATATATTCTGGTAATTGAAGAGCTTTTTACTAAATTCGTAAAATTGTACCCGATGCGAAACGCGACGACCACCGTGACACTAGCGCGCATTTTTAAAAATTATATACCGCGCTACGGGAAACCGAAAAAGATCTTGACCGACCATGGAACGCAGTTCACGGCGAAGAAGTGGATCCAGACCCTGAAGGAAGAAGGCATCCACCACGTCCTTTCATCCATCCGCCACCCACAAAGTAACCCAGTGGAAAGGGTGAATAGGGAGATAGGACGGATTTTCCGTACGGTGGCATCGCATGCACACGCTTCGTGGGCCAAATGGACCGATTTGATCGAAACTTGCTGCAACGAAGTGGTCCATGACAGCACAGGTTTTACACCTGTAGAACTCTTGTTACAGGAAAAACCTGTACGTCCATGGTCAAAGTGGTTCAAGCAAGCAGAAATTTCGAGAAAGCCAAAGGACGAACAGAACAATAACATGATGCAACTTGCCTTCCAAAGGATGACGAGGAAGGCAAACGAACGATGTATGCGAGCGAACATGGGAAGACGCCATAAACAATATGAGCTGGGTGACTGGGTATTGGTAAGAGCGAATCCGATATCCAATGCTGCAGACAGAGAGATCGCAAAATTCTTCCATCTGTACGAAGGTCCGTACGAACTAGTCAAAAAAAAAGGGCCATCGACGTTCGTACTCAGAAACCCCCAATCTGGAGACATCAGGGGAACATTCCATGCTTCCAGCCTACGTCCATACCAACAACTAGAGGAAGATGGAAATGTAAACAAACTTTCGGATGCGCGAAATACCTTGCCGTCGGGGGTTTCCAGGAAAGACCAGGCTACATAGGTATAAGAGGCCATGAAGCCTGGCCGGGGACACAGTGTATCATTAACCATGAAATCCACACGCGACGTCGGGACGATTGCCTACGCGTACTGGGATATGGTCAGCAGACCAACACAGACCGGGATGGATTTTGACCTACACGACGTAGAGCCTGTCGCGCTTCCAACCCGTATCGCGGGTGTGTGGGACTCTCGGACACACCAATACAAAAGATTCCGGAGCGGAGTGGCAATCCAAGCGACGGCACGGAAGTGCGTTGGAAGGACACAAACCCCTCGCCAGGGCCCAGGCTCTGTAAGACAACGTCAAGGAGCCAACATGCCCAGCACCGAAGGGGAGATGGCACCAGAGACAAGGCCAGTACTAGGGGCAGCAGCCTCAACAAGCTGCGATACAGTTTCGACGCCACCACCCACAGAGACAGCTGGAAAACCTGACGAAACAATGTCGGAGGATCTGGATAGGTCGTGGGAGGTGATCCCCGAGGATGGCGCTGAAGGACAAACCTGCGCATGCAAAGACAATGACACGCAGTGGTCATGGGATGAGGCCGACCTAATCGGAGACGCAACCGTGGAAATTCCAGACTTGGACCCCCGCGACCCCCTGGGGCTCCTATCCATGGCAGAAGAGGCGGACCTGCTGCAGGAGCATCTGGATTAATCGAGGTGTTGGATACTACGATGCACGAGGGTGCATGACTCGGAGAACCGCTACAGGACGCCAAGTGCAAGTGTGTTTTAGTTGGCAGTATGCCGTGTGTAGCAAATCTGGTGACATTTACCTCCTCTGGATATCACGCAGAGTGAAACGCATTGTTTACTTAAAATCACGCCAAGTGAGAAAACCGTGTGTGTTGAAGTCGGAAATAGAAACAATCATTTAACTGCATATTTTGTTTTGGTTATGCGATGCGACTACACAAAGCATAAGTTTTGTGTTCTCTTGGTTTCTTTTATAAAGAAAAAAAAAAAAAAAAAAAAAAAAAAAAAAAAAAATGCTTATTTACGTTGTTATTATGCCAAATGCAAAGTCTAATTAGTTAGCTTCGTTCGCCGCGTGCAAACACCGGTAAGTTTTTCAATGACCAAGTGCAAAATTCTTTTAGTTCAATTGATAGTGCCTTTCCTTGTTTAAGTTGTGTGCAAAGAATGACTATGAGAATGTATCGAGTGCTTGAGTTATGCTATGCTATGCTACATGCAAAAACGTTTATTTACGCTGTCATTATACCGAGTGCCAATTCTAATTTAGTTAACTTCATTCGCTGCGTGCAAACAACTTTATGTGTCTCAATAGCCAAGTGCAAAATTCATTTACTCTAATTGAAGGCGCCCTCCGTTGTTTAAGCTGTGTGCAAAGAATGATTCAGCGGATTATGAGAATGCATAGAGTGTTGAGTTATGTTAGGCTGAATGTAAGGGTGACTTACTATTGTTGTGTTCGCTAAGTATGATTCCGAGATTTCTGGAATACGTAATAACTGCGTTTACGTACCAGAAATCTCGAAGGCGGAGAAAGGGGTATCTGTAACCGTCCAGGTTACATACCAAAGTATTGCGTGAATGGAGATCGATCCCCACTGCGACAGGTGTGACGTCAAGCGTAACATCGTCGTAGACAAGGATCACAGGAGTGATCCATATAGATAAGAGGATGCGTGCGCATCGATCCCCTCTCGATTGCGATCGAAGGAGGTCGATGCGAGCGACAGAATGATCACTCTACGTCTGGGCTCGATCCAGTAAGCACGTATGAGTCAACTCGCGTTCCGCGTGAAATCGAGAATCTCGAAGAGTTGGAATTGACATTTGCCAATTGCCAATAAGGCAGATAATTGTCTAGTTAGTTGCCAGCCCGGCTAAAGGGCGTGTGAGTCACGGTACATGTAAAAATTTGCAATAATATTAGCGAATATTAAATTGTTAAATTACGAGATCTAATTGTTGAGTACATTAGAATCGCCAATAAGACGAATTATTCACTGTGTTCGATGCCCGGCGAGAATGGCACTTCTAGTCGCATTCAGAGTTATAAGAATAACTTCTACATTCAAGTAAAATTTAGTTCTAAAACATATTTAGTTGAGCGTTCAAGCTCCATTTGATAGATTGTTTAAATTGCGACAGGAAGGCCAACTATTGAATTGCCTTCAATTCTGGCAGTGAGACTGATTAAGTTTATGAGTTATATATATATATCTGCAACTATGTTTATAAAGAATTTAATTGAAGATTAGTTACATTGTCTGTCGTCCGTCCGACGGGCGGTCCAGATGAGAACCGCGATCGAGTTAACGATACGAATTTCTTACACGAATTCCTAGCCGGGAATACTTTGTTTACGGGTTATGGTCGTCGCGTCTCGCTCTACTTTATTATGGTTGGGTTATACACCGAAGCTAACCATGCGTCGTTTCATTATACGCTTGTAAACTACTGAACGGTAGTGATACTGTTCTCATCCATATCAATTTACTAGAATATATCTCAATTCTACCAGATATTATCTCCCAAAAATTATTCATATTTGTCTCAACCTCTCCGTCATCCAGTGCCTGGAGGCACGAACCTGTCGTTAATTTAACATCGGATTTCGTAACCAATCCGGTGTTTGAACTCTCTGGGTTTGCTCGGCTGGTGCAGAGCTGCCCAGTCCACGTTTCTGTGCCCTGCCAGCTCTGGGTACCAATTTCCACGAGCTCTGGTGGGAGATCAAGTGAATTGGAATCGATCTTCGTTCCCGTGAATTACCGACCACGCCGATCGATATTCCAACTTTGTGCTTTTGATTGTTAAGGGCCTTAAAGTTTAATTATCTAGATAACGGGTGTGTCAAGTAAATTGGAATCGACCTCCGTTCCCGTGAATCACCGGCCACGCCGATCGATATTCCAGTCTTTTGTACTTTTGACTGCTAAGGGCCTTAAAATTTAATTGTCCAGATAACGGGTGTGTTTAGACAACAATAGAGTCGGCTGGCTCACGCGTACGTGCCCCTGCCGACGCTGATCAGATTGTCTACCCTCATCCGTAATTCTTTTCGATACGAGATCGTTCGACACTTCGGTGACTCGCCAGCCGTGCCGCTCGGTTTTCGCATTTTTATGTTTGGGTTTTCACCCTATAAGCCCGTTTACTTTAAACCCGATCAAAACAAAAGAAGGTTATAAACTATACGGTTACAGCGTTATGCGTTATGCGATATGCGTTATTCGTTATGCGTTATGCGTTATGCGTTATGCGTTATGCGTTATGCGTTATGCGTTATGCGTTATGCGTTATGCGTTATGCGTTATGCGTTATGCGTTATGCGTTATGCGTTATGCCTTATGCCTTATGCGTTATGCGTTATGCGTTATGCGTTATGCGTTATGCGTTATGCGTTATGCGCCATGCGTTATCCGTTATGCGTTATCCGTTATGCGTTACGCGTTATGCGTTATGCGTTATGCGTTATGCGTTATGCGTTATGCGTTATGCGTTATGCGTTATGCGTTATGCGTTATGCGTTATGCGTTATGCCTTATGCGTTATGCGTTATGCGTTATGCGTTATGCGTTATGCGTTATGCGTTATGCGTTATGCGTTATGCGTTATGCGTTATGCGTTATGCGTTATGCGTTATGCGTTATGCGTTATGCGTTATGCGTTATGCGTTATGCGTTATGCGTTATGCGTTATGCGTTATGCGTTATGCGTTATGCGCCATGCGTTATCCGTTATGCGTTATCCGTTATGCGTTACGCGTTATGCGTTATGCGTTATGCGTTATGCGTTATGCGTTATGCGTTATGCGTTATGCGTTATGCGTTATGCGTTATGCGTTATGCGTTATGCGTTATGCCTTATGCGTTATGCGTTATGCGTTATGCGTTATGCGTTATGCGTTATGCGTTATGCGTTATGCGTTATGCGTTATGCGTTATGCGTTATGCGTTATGCGTTATGCGTTATGCGTTATGCGTTATGCGTTATGCGTTATGCGTTATGCGTTATGCGTTATGCGTTATGCGTTATGCGTTATGCGTTATGCGTTATGCGTTATGCGTTATGCGTTATGCGTTATGCGTTATGCGTTATGCGTTATGCGTTATGCGTTATGCGTTATGCGTTATGCGTTATGCGTTATGCGTTATGCGTTATGCGTTATGCGTTATGCGTTATGCGTTATGCGTTATGCGTTATGCGTTATGCGTTATGCGTTATGCGTTATGCGTTATGCGTTATGCGTTATGCGTTATGCGTTATGCGTTATGCGTTATGCGTTATGCGTTATGCGTTATGCGTTATGCGTTATGCGTTATGCGTTATGCGTTATGCGTTATGCGTCATGCGTTATGCGTTATGCGTTCTGCGTTATGCGTCATGCGTCATGCGTTATGCGTTCTGCGTTATGCGTTATGCGTTATGCGTTATGCGTTATGCGTTATGCGTTATGCGTTATGCGTTATGCGTTATGCGTTATGCGTTATGCGTTATGCGTTATGCCTTATGCGTTATGCGTTATGCGTTATGCGTTATGCGTTATGCGTTATGCGTTATGCGTTATGCGTTATGCGTTATGCGTTATGCCTTATGCGTTATGCGTTATGCGTTATGCGTTATGCGTTATGCGTTATGCGTTATGCGTTATGCGTTATGCGTTATGCGTTATGCGCCATGCGTTATCCGTTATGCGTTATCCGTTATGCGTTACGCGTTATGCGTTATGCGTCATGCGTTATGCGTTATGCGTTCTGCGTTATGCGTTATGCGTTATGCGTTATGCGTTATGCGTTATGCGTTATGCGTTATGCGTTATGCGTTATGCGTTATGCGTTATGCGTTATGCGTTATGCGTTATGCGTTATGCGTTATGCGTTATGCGTTATGCCTTATGCCTTATGCGTTATGCGTTATGCGTTATGCGTTATGCGTTATGCGTTATGCGTTATGCGTTATGCGTTATGCGCCATGCGTTATCCGTTATGCGTTATCCGTTATGCGTTACGCGTTATGCGTTATGCGTTATGCGTTATGCGTTATGCGTTATGCGTTATGCGTTATGCGTTATGCGTTATGCGTTATGCGTTATGCGTTATGCGTTATGCGTTATGCGTTATGCGTTATGCGTTATGCGTTATGCGTTATGCGTTATGCGTTATGCGTTATGCGTTATGCGTTATGCGTTATGCGTTATGCGTTATGCGTTATGCGTTATGCGTTATGCGTTATGCGTTATGCGTTATGCGTTATGCGTTATGCGTTATGCGTCATGCGTTATGCGTTATGCGTTCTGCGTTATGCGTCATGCGTTATGCGTTATGCGTTCTGCGTTATGCGTTATGCGTTATGCGTTATGCGTTATGCGTTATGCGTTATGCGTTATGCGTTATGCGTTATGCGTTATGCGTTATGCGTTATGCGTTATGCGTTATGCCTTATGCGTTATGCGTTATGCGTTATGCGTTATGCGTTATGCGTTATGCGTTAAGCGTTATGCGTTATGCGTTATGCGTTATGCGTTATGCGTTATGCGTTATGCGTTATGCGTTATGCGTTATGCGTTATGCGTTATGCGTTATGCGTTATGCGATATGCGTTATGCGTTATGTGTTATGCGTTATGCGTTATGCGTTATGCGTTATGTGTTATGCGTTAAGCGTTATGCGTTATGCGATATGCGTTATTCGTTATGCGTTATGCGTTATGCGTTATGCGTTATGCGTTATGCGTTATGCGTTATGCGTTATGCGTTATGCGTTATGCGTTATGCGTTATGCGTTATGCGTTATGCGTTATGCCTT